>NC_134484.1:448540705-448759825 GCF_040206685.1 Ascaphus truei
TTTTGTTGTGTCTGCTGATTGCTGGCCTTGCATTGTGGAGCTGGGCAAGGTATACAAAGGTCTTTGTGTAATAAACACTTTTCATAAACTTTTTCTAAAAGTGCTCTGGAGTGCTGTTTTTCCCTCTCAAGAGAGTCCGACTCATGAGTCCTACTAGTGCATACTAGTATGTAAATAAGTAATGGTTAATAAAAAATAAAAAAAAAGGACAAAAACCCTCCATACGTTCTTAATCGTTTATGTATTGTATAATGTGGAGGGTTTTTGGATTTTTGTAAAAAAAAAATAAACCATCTTCTTGTGTCCCTGTTATGGGAATACTTATGGAAACCACCAGAGGGAGCTGATGAATCGACATAGAAGTTATATGGGCTAAAGCAGTATTTCCTATCATTAAGAGTGTGGGGATGATTACCATCCCTTAGAATTAGTCTTGGGGCATTAAAAAAAAATCCTTTTTTTTTTTTTTTTCAACGAGTGATTATTTATTTTGACACGTTTTTGTTGATCTTGACTCAGTCCAGGAATATGTTCTTTTTATTTAAGAAATTAAGTTCAATTGTTTTTACTTTTAGAACTCTGGGGAATTGCATGTCAGACAAGTATTGTATCTACCCTTTCCAACCCTGTCCTTATCAGAGAGCTAATAAAGTAATGGATATGGGGGGGAGGGGGAGAGAGAAACAGTTTTCCCATGAGCCTCTTGACTACTATATCACACAAAACCAATGGCAATCCAACCACTCAAGTCTCCGCTCACAACGTTTGCAAACGATATCTACAATTATTGGAAAATGTTTATACGTGTCGAATTTTGGTAAAACGACATTACACACCCACATTTCAAACCTTAAACATGCCATTGGTACACTTTGGTTCTTGCAGGGACTGCCCCTCTAAATGCTGTTGAAATGTTACATTCCATACATGCTATACTATAACCGTAACCTCCTTCCTTTCCCCCCCGTCCTGCCCCCAATCATCGCACCTGTGGTAGCTTCCAGAGCTTAACGGTGGTATTGTCAACTCTGGGCGCTTCTCAATTCCCAATAAATGTAGTTTTTTAATGTGCCGGTAGAATTAAAGGAAGATGGCCGCCAGGGTGACCCAATAGCAACAATGTCATACCCTGATGGACTTGTGACTTCCTGTTGGCCACAATGAGTGAGCTGGTCAATTTTATTTTATGGAAAGGGTAAATAAAGAGAAAAGTAACATTAAAAAGGTAGCCTTTTCTGGAACTGGGCGGTGTCCCCACAGTTGAGAATAGCGTGGTTCAGCTCTAGAGGCCTTTGTGGTCCAAATGATGAATAATACAGAAAAAGAGTAGTGAGGATTGTTACTTATTGCAACAGCAGTTCTCGTGAGCTGCCTGCAGAGGGCACTCTACAACTACATAATGACTGGGTCAGATGTAATCATGTTATTTTTGTTTCTTATACACTATTTTCTAAAGAACCTGAATGGTCAGATGTTTGGTTGTGGAGATTTTAATGTATGAGCATATCATAATAATAATAGTAGACTTAACTTTTTGGGACATTTAAAAATGATGTGTACTCTGGCATATGTAAGTGTGCATTATTCTAAACACACTGCCATGTGCTGCTCATACTGAAGTCTCACGCTTTACTATTCTTACAGGCCCTCTTCCAAGAACTCCAGAAAGCTTTAACCCAGGCGGTGCTGAAAAGCTGTGTAATGCAGCAGGCATAATCTTATAGGGGCTCCATGTTAAAATGGATTAGAAAAGGTGACACTGCTCGTTTGCATGTTATTACCCAGAATCCCTTGCTGCAGTGGAAGCACTGTATGCTTGGAGATAATGGGGAAAGACAGGGTTGCAGACCGGTCTGAAACATGAATGTGCTCACAAGTGATATTTTTAGTTGCTACACTGTACTGTAGAGGGTTTTTGTCACTTTGTTACCCACCATAACATATTTATTAATATGTGGATGAAATCCAGATGAATGTTTCGAGACCATGCCTTTTGTCCAGGGCTTGACCCTGTCTGACATTCCGCAGTTTTGCTTGGACAGTGGATTGTATGAATAGTAAACCAAGATTCTCTGACTTTACTGTAAGTGGGTCTGTTATTATTGTAATCACCTTTTTGTTTATTGATTTATTTGGGTTTACACAGCTAGCACCTGCTACTATTTTTTGTTTTTGTCTTGGATGTACAGTACGAAGGCAATTTTGAGCAACATTGGTGCAAAGTTTTTTGCTGCGCCTCTTTAGACCAATGTGTCAAGAAATTTGCTCCAGTTTCAGCTTGTTTTTGGGGAGGAGTGTTAACCAAGGAGGTTAACCAAGGTGTCCCCTGACCTTGAGGTTTTCTCCAGTTCTCAGTCACGGAATAGGGTGATCGAATTGGCAACAATCCAGCTATGTCCGTCAATGCTTTATACATTCCTCGCAAATTAATATTCTCAAGCACCCAATAGGTTCATTGGACTGGCTATAAAACAGAGACTAACACCTCCAATTCACATCCCCTCAAGAAGCGACAAGTCACAGAACAAGTAGGGTCAAAGGTCACGCTTACAGCACCAACTCAGCAGTAGACGTACACGGGTGGACAGCAGGAGATCCCGCAACCCTTGCATCTTCAACTACATTTCGGCACAGAGACGGGCGGTTATCCGTACAATGGGGGTGGTTACCGTCACAGTGTTTCCATATTGCTCAAGGGATCCGTGCTAGCGCGCTAGAGGAACAGACCAAGCATGTCTATGTTTGCTTTTCTGTCTTGCTACTTAGCAAGGCTGATACAGAATAATCTGTCTGGGCCCAAGAGAATGTTGGGAATCAGTAAAGAGAATAATTTGCATGAAAGAAAGACACCAACATAAAAACACTATTGTTAATTTTCAAAATTTACAAGAGCAAGAACTTACGATAACTCGTACAGTATAGGTGTCTGCATGTTTTGTATGTTTATTCAGAATAGAAGACTGGTTTCAATAGATTCGTAAACAGTGCACACTTTTTCCATATCGCCAAACTTTTCACGGGCCTTCAAAATAACGTTCACAAGACACTGATCATCCTGCATGAAAACTTTGCTGAGTAAGCGATGGGCATCTGTGAGCGTGCTCATTAAATCCTTCCCAAGCTGTTGGGAAATGAAGCAAAGGGACGTGCTACAAATGTGGGCCAGTAAACACGGTCACTAAGTTTACAAATAAAATGGTAATAAGCAAACATTGAGGTGCCGAAATGGTTCTAAAAATCCCCCTTTTTTTTTGGTTAGTTTAATTCTCTGGTGTAAAATATCTGCAATACATTACAAGAGTTTATATAGAATTTATTGTTTAGAATGGGGGGGATTATAATTAACCACTAAAGTCCATGATATCCTAGTGATCTTATTAATGAGGCTGATTATACACCTCGAACACTCATAGCATATGTTCCTCTTAGAACATCATTTTAGATCAGCAACTCCACGCAGTGTTATGAGACATTGGTATTTCATGTCTTGGATAAGTGTCACAAGAATTTAGAAGAGGGGGGAAAAAAAGTAGAAAAGAAAAGAATAGTAATGTGATAAAGAAAAGAACATTGGAGAAATAGATTTTAGTTTTGAGTAAAAAGGGAGAAAAATAATAATATATATATATATATATAACAAAAGTGTGGAGTGCCAACTGCAAGAGCATCACATACACTCCAAAAACAGATAAAGGTGTCACCGTACAAAAAACAAAGGTTGAGACTCACTAAATTAGATGAAGTATTTCCAACAAACACTTGCTTTGTGCCGCATTCATATGCCAGACGCCTTTGCGTCTTATAAGCATCCGAAGAGTCCTTCCTGTTCCTGGTACATTTTCACATGCATTTGTGGTATGTTGGAGGTCGTTGGAAACCACAGTACAATACCCTGTTCCTCATCAAGCCCATAAAACCATGTCCTCGGAAAGCCTCACATTAAGACGGCCATAGTACCAAACAGAAACCATTAAAGACATAGGGTGTTCCAAAAACTGCATTCAGGAATTCATGGGAAAGTGTAATGTATATAATCTGATTGCAATAACAATGAGGAAAACATTAAATGATGTAATAAAGCACTGGAATAGATCTGTTAAAAATAAATACTTTCCTTTTGCATTATGTACAGTATAGCCAGACATTAGGGCATTGATGGGTTAACTCCCTTAGAGCTACAGTAGTTTAGTGGCTTTGCCTGGTGGGAGTAGTTTAGTCTAGATCAGGGGTCTGTAACCTTTCAAGGAGGAAGAGCCATTTTATTAAAAAAAATCTTTGCCCAAAATATTCAGAGAGCCGCAACACAAGCATGAATATCACACCCCCACAAATGCATACATATACTGTACATACATTAATAGGTATATACTGTATAAGCATTAACATACAACACAAGCATGAATATTACACCCCCACAAATGCATACATATACTGTACATACATTAATAGGTATATACTGTATAAGCATTAACATACAACACAAGCATGAATATTACACCCCCACAAATGCATACATATACTGTACATACATTAATAGGTATATACTGTATAAGCATTAACATACAACACAAGCATGAATATTACACCCCCACAAATGCATACATATACTGTACACACACTAATAGGTATATACTGTATAAGGATTAACATACAACAAACGTACTTTAATCAGAATTAGGGAAAGGAAAAAATATGTGGGGAATAAAATGCATCTCATAATAATACGTTCCTTTATTTGTTCTTTTCATAGTTTTTCTGTGCAAAACAGTTTGTCACAAATCAGTGACAAATTAGTGTTAGTTACAAATACACAATACATACATACACTAACCCCCCAAATACACATGCACACACTAACCCCCCAAATACACATGCACACACTAACCCCCCAAATATACATACACTATCCCCCTAAAAACACGCACACACTACCCCCCAGTACAAACACCAGCCCCCCAAATATATATACACACACACTACACCCCCCAAATACACACGCACACAATACGTCACCAAATACACACACACACCACCACCCCAAATATATACTCACACAGTACCCCCCAAACACACACACACTACACCCAAATACACACACTACCCTGCCCCAAATACACAGATGCACACTAACTCCCCAAATACACACAAACACACACACTATTCCCCAAATAAACACATGCTAACCCCCCAAAAACACATGCACACATTACCCACAGAAATACACACACTATCCCCCCCAAATACACACACACACACTACCCCCCGAAACGCACACACACACACTACCCCCAAATACACACACAACCCTGCCCCAAATACACAGACGCACACTACCCTGCCCCAAATACACACAAACACTACCCCCCAAACACATTGCTATATAGGTAACAGGACCACTGAGCATCACCTTCACTTTAATACAACAGCTGACAGACACAGGGACCCTTTGGTGTGGCCCCTCTTCTGTGGGGGGGGGGGGGGGGGGGTGTTACACTTATATTAACTATGCGCCTCAAGAGATGTCTACAAATATATCCACTAGTCACTCAGTCATCATTCAGGATATTGATTTTTTTCATATATATATTTTTATATATATATATATATAATCAAAAAATAAATAGATGATACCGTTCTGTGGCTAACGAAATGCTTTTATTTGTGCGAGCTTTCGAGATACACTGATATCTTCTTCCGGCGATGTTACAATGAATGAAGCAAGGATTACTTACTCATTGTAACATCGCCGGAAGAAGAGATCAGTGTATCTCGAAAGCTCGCACAAATAAAAGCATTTCGTTAGCCACAGAACGGTATCATCTATTTATTTTTTGATTATTGAAGCTCGGCTAACACGGTACTGATACCTCTACATATATATATATATATATATATATATATATATATATATATATATATATATATATATATATATATATATATATATATATACAGTGGTTGACAAATCACCAAAAAATCTACTCGCCACACAAAAAAATCTACTCGCCACCTAGTACCAAACGTGTGCTGCTTGGGCCAATATTTACTCGCCCGGGGGTTAAATCCACTCGCCCGGGGCAAGCAAATGTATAGGTTTGTCGAACACTGTATATATATATATATATATATAATATCTCAGTGGATATAACTTGAAGTAAGACAATAGTTTATAATATAATTAAAATAACAAGAAATACTAAAAAACAAGTTAGTAGCAGTGTATAAAGAACAGTAAATGGTAGTCACTTCATGTATAAGGCATGGCTCTCTATACAGTATATGTCTTTGGTTGTTGTTTCAACAGTGTACTTCTAGATTAAAAACAAATTCACCAGAATGTATGTAATTTGTATTCTTTCCTCTGCAATGTTATTGGTTAATACATTGAGAGACAGTGCGTCGCCTTCCAATAACTTTGCACAAAGTTTGCCCATACAATTAGTATCTGCAAAACAGCCCAGATCTCAACAGATAACCAAGCCGGGGCGTCTGAAGATCCAAAGAAGACAGCAAATGTAAAGCAAGGATTAGTGCTAATAATGCACCTTTTATACACTGGAAATACTGCACACGTTTGGGGAGAACCAGGCTTAAAAGACTCTGACTGTGACAGTTCTGGCTTCCCAGGGACAGAATAAAAGAAACACAAGTGCTCTTGAGGTTAAATGTCTCAGCAGGGGAGTCAGTAGCAATTTGGCAGTGTTATTTTAGAATCAGGTTTTACTGCTTTCATACAGAAGAAACGTTTTTCTGCCACTGTGTAACAATGTAGCACAGCGGCCAACAGCAGGAATTTCCAAATGTTAACTTGTGTGATTCAATTCTATCAATTTAGATCTTCCTACACAATCCCACCACAACTAAACTCCTAAACAGCTTGGAAAACCTGCCGACTAGAACAGAGAATGGGATACCCATTGTTCTCACAGCTAGATATAACTGCAGAGCATTGTCCAATATACCAAACTGAAAATAGCAACAATTCCAACATATGCTTTTAAGGGGTGTTCAAATAATGTTGTAAAATGGAAAATGCATTCAGTCATTTTTAAGAAAGTGAAATCTGCTGTACACAGATGTAGTGTAAGAGCTTTTAAAAAATACAAAGGCCTTTTCCCAGGCAACAAGGGGGACCTCGGTAATGTCAAAAGCTCATTTACTACAACAATGAGGAAATGTAATTATTTTGTATTTTATTTCAAATAAGTGATCCACCCATTAATTAAACTGCAATATTTTTGTGACACTATCACAGCTTAAAGAATAACTCTTTATGTATTAAGGGCAAAGAGACTTTGTTTTGGCATAATACACATTTTTCTGCTTTCAACTGCATCAGATACATATTATCAACTAAGCTTCTCAAATCTGACCATGTTAACCCTTTATTTAGAGAGTAAAATCTCCATATTTGCTGATGGCACCAATTTGTGTAAGGTGGTAAAATCAGAGCAGGATGTCATTTCTCTCTAGAAGAACTTGTATAAACTGGACTCTTGTGCAGGTAAATGGCAGATGAGGTTTAATACAGATAAATGTAAGTTTCCGCATTTGGGAAACAAGTATAAACAGGCGACTTACAAATGGGGCAAAAGGAAGGACTGTAAATCCTTGATGGAGAAGGATTTAGGAGTGCTTGTAGACAGCAGGCTTAGCAATAGTGCCCAATGTCATGCAGTAGCTGCAAAGGCAAATACGATTTAATCTTGCATTAAATAGGGTATGGCTGAAAGGGAAAAAGTATAATTATGCTACTGTATAAAGCACTAGTAAGACCTCACCTTGAATATGGAGTACAGTTTTGGGTACCACTACATTAAAAAAAAATTCTGGAACTAGAAAAAGTGCAGAGAAAAGCCATCAAATTAATAAAAGGGATGTTAAATCTGACATGAGGAGAATCTAGCTAAATTAGATTTGTTTACATTAGAAACGATGTCTAAAAGGGGATATGATAACTATATATAAATAGATTCAGGGTCAATACAAGGATCTTTCAAAAGAACTATTCATCCCACGGGCAGCAAAGGACAAAGGGTCATCACTTTTAAGTTGAAGGAAAGGAGATTTCTCCAGCAACAAAGTAAAGGGTTCTTTACAGTAAGGGCAGTTAAAATGTGGAATTCATTATTCATTGAGACTGTGAAGGCAGATACATTGGATATCTACAAAAAAAAAATTGAACATATTTTTAGAAATGAAATGTATACAGGGATATACCAAATAAGTAAACACGGGAAGGATGTTGATCCAGAGAGAAAACTGATTGCTATTATTGGAGGCAAGGAGGAATATATTTTTCCCCTTATGAGATATCATTGGATAATGTTTCACTGGGGTTTTTTTTTGTTTGCTTTCCTCTGCATCAATATAGTTTACATTCAAATATAGGATGGGTATCTGTCAATTACATTTAACATACAGTAGGTTGAACTTGATGGACGTATGTATTTTTTCAACCTCATCTACTATGTAACTATGCAATATATATGCTATGTCACCACCTTACATGACATATAATTTGCATGTTACACTGTATTTGTCTGGGCAACCCCGAAAATAAGGTGACCCTCTAGACCACTTTAGAAGTAGCTGGAAAGAAAACAACACACACACACACACACACACACACACACACACACACACACTCTCTCTCTCCTCTGTCTGTGTCTGTCTCTCTGTCTGTCTCTCTCGGTTTCTGTCTGTCTCTCTCGAGCAGGGCCCGATTATAAAGCAAGTATGTACTTTTCAACTTCACTTTAATAAAAATAGCAATGCCTTAGAATCGGGCAAAACCGATATATTGGTGCTGAAGGGAAAAGTAGACTTGGACAAGATCATAATGGGAAATGACAATAGGAGTCAAATTGGGCTCTCTGAAGTTTGTACCATTATTTGTAGGTCACTGCTTCTACCTACCGGCAGCACAATCCATTTACAGTATATAGATCATATTATCTATCTATTTGTGGAGGGAACACTGTCAGTACAAGTAGACAGTTTAGGAGCATTTACTTATTATTATAGAATATTTGGGCAGCAAATGATTTCCTAAAACTGCCCAAATTGTTATAAATTCACTAATTAGCTTTTTTTAAGTAGCAAAATAACAGCCTGCAATGTTTTCTCATTTTTTGCAAGTTTGATCAAATTCTGAAAGCAAAAGTAATGAAAATTAATCAAACATGCAATGCCCATTGACTTATTATTTTTATTTTTTATTTTTTTTAGCTTTAGGAGAACTTGCTGCAGAATTTTGGATCAAAATGTACTTTTTCATTGA
Source organism: Ascaphus truei (assembly GCF_040206685.1). Taxonomy (NCBI): domain Eukaryota; kingdom Metazoa; phylum Chordata; class Amphibia; order Anura; family Ascaphidae; genus Ascaphus; species Ascaphus truei. The sequence goes on from NC_134484.1 coordinate 448,549,989, forward strand.
ATCTAAATGGTTAAAATGTGCAAAGTTTACTTACACAAGCGACAACTTCGCACACCTCTAACCACTGGTGCCACAGAACCTCCTACATGCAGGCAGCACTCATTGTTAACCTCTTTGACATAGTATGAGCTAAAGCAGAGAGTCATCTTCTTGAAAAGGGACTTTCTTTTATCCTGAGCTGCAAGGCAGACTACTTTGATCTACATTTACGTCTCTATAAATTACATAGAAGACTGAGGCCTATTTTAGTAGCTTCGATAACAAACTCATCGAGGATTTTGAGCAGTTCCTGAATGATTTGGCAAGTTTGCTATTCAGAAAGCTCCGATGACCTGCCAAACTCGTTCAGGAAGTCCATCTCCCCGAGCGGTCTCGCTCCTGCTCAAACACACCGAGCGGGAGCTGAAAAACAGCTCCAGATCGCCATGTTGATAAATCACCCTATTCTAGTAGCTCTGATAATCTCATCGGAGCTCTGAAATAGTGAGCTTATCACAGATCTTATCTCGCTACCCCAAGGGTGGTGTGATGGGATTTGCGGGAGGACTTAGAAAAAAAAGGTATTTTTATTGCATCAGATTGAAGCCGGGAGTCTCCGGAGCTGATACACATTAATACCAGCTACGGTGACCTCCGGCTTCAATCCTAAGCAATAAAAATACCTTTACAGGCAGTTTCATTATCTAAGCGGCTAACCAGCGGCTTAGCGGCTAGCCACAATGGCAGTAAATAGGCAACCTAAAAAAAAACAAGCACCCAAAATAAACAACAATAAAAAAATAAGCACCAAAAATAAACAACTATTCAAAAAAACAAGTACCAAAAAAACACAACTATTCAAAAAAACAAGCACCAAAAATACACAATAATTAAATAAAAACAAGAACCAAAAATACAAAACATAACAATTAAATAAAAACAAGCATCTGCCAAAAAATACATTACTTGTCTCTGTGTTTATCTATAGCCCGAAAGGGGCATAGATAAAGACATTGGCAGTCAATGGGCATCCTAAATAAATACACAATTACATAAAATCCAACCAATGTTTTTCTTACCATTGATGTCTTCACCCCCGTCCAACACGAGCACTAACCCTTGACCCTCGATGCAATGGTCCTCAACAGCTGGTGCGAAGAAGTCTGTGATCAAATCTTTGTAAATGTCACTATATCAAAATACAAAATTACAACGATAAAGTGCAAATAGTCCTGTATCCTGAGGTCCAATTAAAGCTGCTTAAAAAGTCTTGCTGGCTGTCTTACAATCAGTTGGAGTAATTGCAAGAAACAGACCTTTCTGGTGCTTGGACAATAGAATAGAAAATCCCTTTAAAGTTCTTTTCCGGTGTAGCAGTTTCTAGATTCCTTGAGATCTGATGAAGACCTTGATACCTCAGGAAATAGGAGACTAAAGAACAACATGACATGCCACCATAGTGTATTATCATTTGGATGGTGATAATGGTTGCTAATAATCAGGGATGACGGCAGAGGCTACCAAAAAGTATCAAATGTAATACTCCAAATGGAGACAATAAAAAGATTGGTTAACACAGCGTTTCCCAATTGGGGTTCTGTGGTGCAGTCCCAGGGGTTCCGCCGATGGACGGGCCGCCCGCACTCACTGTGCTGGATTTCCCCCTCCAAAAAGCAGTCTGTCTGTAGCTGCAATTTCTCAGTCAGGCATTAGGTGGCACTGTGCTGCACAGCTCATGCAGCACCTCGTCTGCATTGCTGCCTGCTGTGCTGTGTAATAATGTGAGAGAGTGTGTGTGAGAGTGTGTGTGTCATTGTGTAAGAGAGACATGGGCAGAGGGGTGTTGAAAGAGAGACATGGGGGTGTGAGACATTGTGGGAAGGAGGAGACACTGGGGGAAGGTGAGAGACACTAGAGGGAATGGAGAGTGAGAGACACTGGGGAGGGAGAGTGATAGAGACACAGGGGGGAGGAAGTGGCACAGGTGATGGAGAGACACTGGCTGGAGGGAGAGACACTGGGGGGAGGGAGTAACCCCCTGGCTGGAGGGAGAGAGACACTGAGGTGATGGAGAGACACTGGCTGGAGGGAGAGACACTGGGGGGCAGCAGTGAGAGACACTGGGGGGAGGGAGCTGTGGGGGTCTTTTAAAAATGTATTGGGGTGGTGGGGGTCTTTTAAAAATGATCTTGAACCAAGAAAATGTTTCGCCTGCGCGCAATTCTTTTTTTTTTTTTTTCATGTGTTGCGCTAAAAATATTTAAGGGATTCCAAAGGTTCCACGACTAAATTTAATTGGGAAACACTGCTTTAGCCCAATCTGACTGTACAGTATATAACATTTACTCTAATACATATATGTAAAATATCTGGTACATGTAGATATAAATCTTCACTCCTCTGCCGAGTGGAAAATTGAAATCCTACTTACAAAAGTAACTAAGACATAATCACTGGCGCTCTGGTTCAGGATCAGTCACTGATGCTTGGTTCTGGGTTTTCGGGTAGGCAACATGGCTCCGACTCATCGCCGATGACGTCACAACTGTATTCCTCCAAGGACGGTATCTGCGCTGTGCCACAAATCCTATGCGGTTCAAGACTCAATATTGCTGGTCTCTTCTTCGGGGGTATACTCAGACCATTGTCAAGATACCATACATTGTACATTCACGGAATACAGGTGCACTCTTGCATTTCTATGTTGTATGAGTGTGAGTACCTTACAGTAGTTTATGATAATTTTATCATATGTTTGTTAATATATATCTATAGCTCTTTAGTCAGCTATTGCACTTAAGTATTGATTAATCCTTCATACACTGTAGTGCCATTTAGGCTGCATATATCTTGACCGGAATATGCACTTTTAGGGTATTTCAGAGGCAACCATACATTTAGAGATGAAGGTCAATATCCTGCCCTTGTGCTCCATGATATAGTACATATGATTTTTTTTATTTATGTGAGTGATCACTTATAATTGTGTCTCACTCGTACCTATATCCATTTACATTATAGTTTATTTCCTGTTGCATCCCATAATCACTCCCCTGCATCACTGCTAGGAATTCCTTATAACTCCGCTTATTAATAATACTGTTCAATATAACCGGCCTTCTATAAATTATACTATCTTATACAGTGTGCTTCTAAATTAGTAGCAGAGAATAAGAAGCCCAAAAGTGACATGTGCTACACTCAAAAACAATTGGCAACAGCGGCAAGTATATTATTTTACTTAAATCTGATGCCAACTTCTACGTGAATGCCTTTATCAGGATAAGCAAAGAAGGGTGGGTACCCGTGTTGACCTTTTCTTCCATGTAGTAACAGAGGAGGGAGAGGGAGTGGGTGGTATGACACCTTTTATTGGACCAACAAGTAGTTGATCTGTTACAAGCTTTCGAACCTCTCAGGTTCAAACCCGATGAAGGACCCTGAAAAGTTTGAAAGCTTCTAACATATCAACTACTATCTGTTGGTCCAATAAAAAGTATTACACCACCTACTCCCTCCTGTGTTACTCTATCAGGATAAGAGCACATCGGAATTTGTATTCGACCGAAGATGATTTACACTCAGAATATCCTGACCTGAATAGATATAAAACAATTGTGTATCTTTATCATGCATCAGTGTCCATTAAACTGTCTTTGAAATGGAAACAGTATGAATATGTTAAAAGGTATAAGAATTAAAACACATTTACATAAAGAACATTACCTGCATTGTATTTAAATTATTAAGAGCATAATAAAGTAGATGTGTACATGACCTATTACCCCTGTTCACAAAGAAATATAAAAATATCTAGCTACTACATCCATCACGTTTCTGACCAAAATGTAATGGTTTAATGCATCTAAAACCAATTGGGACTATAAGGAACCCTGTTTTATTTATTTGTCTACAAACTTAAAGATGCTGACATAACCATCTCAATCTTTTCCCGATATGTCATCTCATTAAAGGGCTGAGAAAGAGGTTATACCATAAAATGCCTGCAGACGTGGAACTGAACTGCCAGGAATTAATCTGGACATTAGGACCACAGACGGCTATTTTAGAGAAACAATGAGTGATGAAAATATTTTGCCGTTTTTGTTTAATCGAATTAACACTATATTTTGTAATCCTTTCCTCCCCTCCCCCCCAAAATACATTTACAAAGAAACAATGTTGTTTGGTGTTTGGTGTTTGGTGTGCTCTGGTCTTAGAGTAGAGTCATTCACATTAATTTGAAGTTACTGTTGTACTAGCAAATAAAATAAGGTGCAAAACAAGCAATGCAAAAGAAATTAGCGATAAAAGAGAAAATCTGCAGCTGCAATACTGACTATAGTGATCGATCAGGTATTACTCATGATGTCTTTATTATTATTATTTATTATACTGAGGCGAGGCCCACACAGAAGGACATAGGATTTGTGACCAAGGTAACAGAAATGTATAACACAGCAGTGGGTTGCTGGCTCCTCAGAGAGCTAAGAGCTTCACATAAGAGCTTGAAGAGGATGTGTAATTATTACATTATTTTTCTAGTTGACTTACAGTAACTAAAGTACTTGGTAGCAAAGTACGGGTAATCTGACCTTAGTCACCCTAATAATAATATACCATGATGCTGTTTACATGCCAACGAGTTTAGCAAGACACTGGAAGGCAATTGCCCCCCCCCCCCTACAAGGGGTAAAGCAGCAACAATAAGCATTAATATACGTATGAGGAGCCAGTTTACTGCAATAGGCCTCTGTGTATATATGTATGTATGTTTTAATTTATATAGCACAAAGAAGAAGAAGCAGGCACACGGTCTTACTCAAAAGGAGGTTTAATATGCCATAAAGTCCAACGTTTCGGCAGTCAAATACGGCCTTTCTCAAGGTGAATGCTACCAAACACAAGAAAACAGTCAAAATATATACCACCCCTGATACTCACACCTCCCCGCTCTGCCACATAACCAGGATGTTGACGCCCACCTGATGACGTCAGAGCGACCATATGGCGCCCCCTAGTGACGTCAGACATCCAGGTCTAAATCCCTGGCAATACAGCATAGAGCTGTCTTGGAGGACTGCAGCCACAGCCACACCTCTCCCCAGACTGAACACTCCCCACTGGTGACGTCAGCGTGACCCGGCCGTCAGGGGGGGAGGGAAAGAGGGGGGGCGTGCACCAATCAAGACTGTACTCACAGGGCTGGACAAAGATGTATCCGTCGCCATGGGATCAGTGTCAGAGCAGGGAGGAGTGAGACACTCCTACAAATCACCCTGAAAGTGTAAATAAACCACACACCAAAATATTAATAAAGCATATGTGCACAAAACTAATACAGCAATATACTATTAAAAACAGGTGACTGTATACTGCTGATGACATCAGTGGACTCTGCACTTACCTGTTGGGAAGATTATCCTTTTTGTGTGTTTTTTCCCTTCTTTCTTCCCTTCCCCTTCCCCCCTCCCTCCCTCTTCCCCCTCCCCCTCCCTCTTCCCCCCTCCCCCCTCCCTCTTCCCCCCTCCCCCCTCCCTCTTCTCCCCTCCCCCCTCCCTCTTCCCCCTCCCTCTTCCCCCCTCCACCCTCCCTCTTCCCCCCTCCCTCTTCCCCCCTCCACCCTCCCTCTTCCCCCCTCCCTCTTCCCCCCTCCCTCTTCCCCCCTCCTCCCCTGGTTGGGTGTACCAATTTCTGACCTAGGTATACACACTAGTATATTCTAAATACTGATGTACTGCATATTCTTATGTGGCATTTCACTGTAACTTTGCAGGATTATACTGATGTCATCAGCAGTATACAGTCACATGTTTTTAATAGTTGATTGGTGCACGCTCCCCTCCTCCCCCCCCTGACAGCCCGGGTCACGCTGACGTCATCATGGGGGAGTGTTCAGTCTGGGAGAGGTGTGGCTGTGGCTGCAGTCCTCCAAGACAGCTCTATGCTGTATTGCTAGTGATTTAGACCTAGATGTCTGACGTCGCTAGGGGGCGCCATATGGTCGCTCTGACGTCATCAGGTGGGCGTCAACATCCTGGTTATGTGGCAGAGCGGGGAGGGGTGAGTATCAGGGGTGGTATATATTTTGACTGTTTCATGGGTTTGGTAGCCTTCACCTTGAGAAAGGCAGTATTTGACTGCCGAAACGTTGGACTTTATGACATATTAAACCTCCTTTTGAGTAAGACCGTGTGCCTGCTTCTTCTTCTTTGTACTGGAACATTTGGGACTACAGGAGCTCCCCAGGATCAGCGCACCGGCAGCTAAGTACCCCACCTCTATTACCATTGATATTGAGTGCGTGTCTCATCCTCTGTCTTAATTTATATAGCACCATTAATGTACATAGCGCTTCACAGCAGTAACACATGTGACAATCATATAAATAACAAATAATACATAATAGGAATAAGTGCTTCAGGCATAAAAGTAACATTTAAAGAGTCAGACAGATACAAAGTAACATTTAGGAAGAGGAGTCCCTGCTCCGAAGAGCTTACAATCTAATTGGTAAGTAGGAAGAACGTACAGAGACAGTAGGAAGGTGTTCTGATAAATGCGTCTGCAAGGGACCAAGGTCGATGTATGCGGTGTATAGTATCAGCTACGGAGCTACTTATATGCTTTGCTAAGGAGGTGGGTTTTAAGATTGGTATTAAATGTGGATAGAAATATGACAGGTAACCAAGAGGTTAACACTCAGGCGCTTCAAGAGTCAGCTGTATAACTGTGTCCTGTTTGTAGGTGAATGAATATATACAGTCCCGGCCAATCTCCCAAATAAACCTATGAGTGTAAACTTCTCCTCTTAACAACTAGCTTTCCATCGAGCACAAGTGATATTGTATGTGGAAACTCACGGTTAGGGGAGCAGTGAAGACCGTTAGGTGATAGAAAATGAAGCCGCAGACAGACAACCTGCAAATTGCCAGGTAACTTCTCTGTGCCGATTAGGTGTTTCCCCCGCATTTGTAGACTGAACAGGTACGTCAGCTGTCTGACGTGCCACCGATGACGAACCGCAATAACACACACACCTCCCGCCGGAGGTAGAAGCGATGCACAGCCGTGAAGGAGACTGCATACAGGCAATGGTGGTGATAAAAAAACTTTAATAGAACATCAGAGTAAAAGTCTGGCGGATCCTCTGACGTATTTCAGCCCGGTGGGCTTTTGTCAAAGAGTGATCCGCCAGTGAACGTACAGAGACAGTAGGAAGGTGTTCTGGTAAGTGCGTCTGCAAGGGGCCAAGGTCGATGTATGCGGTGTATAGTATCAGCTACGGAGCTACTTATATGCTTTGCTAAGTAAGTGGGTTTTAAGATTGGTATTAAATGTGGATAGAGAGTGTGCTAATCGGATATTGAGGGGAAGGGCATTCCAGAGGTGTGGGGCAGTCAGTGAGAAAGGTTTAAGGCAGGAGAGGGATTTAGACAGAATAGGGGTAGAGAGAAGAAATCCTTGAGCAGAATGCAAGAGTCGGGATGGTGCATAACGAGTAATTAGGGCTGAGATGTAAGGAGGGGCAGAAGAATGTAAAGCTTTAATAGTGAGGAGGAGAATTGAGTGTGAGATGCGGGATTTGATCGGAAGCCAGGAGAGGGATTTCAGCAGGGGAGATGCTGAGACAGATTTAGGAAAGAGTAGAGTGATTCTGGCAGCAGTGTTTAGGATAGATTGTAGTTGAGACAGGTGAGAGGCAGGAAGGCCAGACAGCAGGAGGTTACAGTAATTGAGACGGGAGAGAATAAGGGCCTGTGTCAGAGTTTTAGCAGTAGAGCAACAGAGCAAAGGGCGTATCTTTGTAATATTGCGGAGGAAAAAGCGACAGGTTTTAGATACGTTTTGAATGTGAGAGGAGAATTTGAGAGAGGAGTCGAGTGTGACCCCTAGGCAACGTGCTTGTGATACTGGGTGTATGATAGTGCTTCCAACAGTAATGTGGAAGGAGGTAGTAGGGCCAGGATTGGGAGGAAGTATAAGGAGCTCTGTTTTTGCCATGTTAAGTTTCAGTCGGCAGAGGGCCATCTAGGATGATATCGCAGAGAGACATTCAGGAACGTTGGTCTGTACAGCAGGTGTAAGGTGAGGGGTTGAAAAGTAAATTTGTGTCGTCAGCATAGAGGGGATATTTGAATCCAAGAGATGTGATTAGGTCACCTAGAGAAAGTGTGTAAAGAGAAAAGAGGTCACAGGACAGAGCCCTGGGGTACCCCCACATAGAGATCGATAGAGGAGGAGGAGGTGTTAGCAAACAAGACACTGAAAGTACGATGAGATCTCTATCTGTATCTATCTGTCTCTCTACCTGTATCTGTCTGTCTCTTTATCTGTATCTATCTCTCTATCTCTCTACACAAAGTAGGATAGGGTTGAAAGAACAACAAAATAGATACAGCTGCTAGTCTAGTAATACGAAATAATAATTATAAAGCTAGTGCACAGTTAATTAAATCGAAGATAGGTATTAAGTGCAAAACAGCAAGGGACCCAATCGACAACAACATTTCCAACCACAGATACGGCCGTCATTTTATTAGACGGCAGCAAATGTAATTTTAAGGTAGACCCCAGAACTTTATTGCCAATTTCCATTTTCTGGTATAACGATGTTTTCCCTGGTCTCTGGGAGATCCTGCCATTACAGCGTGTGTGGTGCATGCTACCTGTTGGTAAGCAGGAGGGCTGAGTTGTCTGCCGATGTTTGTGGGGACACAGGACAGGCTTCTGGGGTACATACCTGACATAGATCTCTAGTGGTACAGCGCCTCCATCTGCCGCAGGCTCCAGATGTATGGAGGTGATCTTCTACGGTAGAACGCAATTCTCTCTCTTTACCCAGAAAGATTACACACCAGGCAGAGGGTATAATAAATGTAGCGGTTTATTCTGTTCAGCTCAATGCAGTCACGGCAAACTTCTGCCCAAAGCAGTCTCTGGTGTTGTATCCAGCTGTAGGATGGTCCCTGGACCTTCACTATGGATCAAGGGTCCCCGCAGCAGTCCTTCCTTTCCCCTGATCCTCTATCAGGATCAGGGGAAAGGTACACACTCACTCTCCCCCTAGGGGAAGAGGAACAGGAAAGGCCAATATTCAGGCAACCTGTGTGTGACCTGCCTCTCTCAAGTGGGGAGAGGAACTGACTAAATTTGGGTGGCAATCCTCTTAAGTACAGCCAGGAGGAGGGCAACAGGTCTGACCCAGGATTTGGTAGAACCCAGGCCTGGTTCCACCTCCTCCCCTGCCACTCAAGAGTACTGCTGGGAGTGGGGGAAACCCATGATAGGTACTGGCAGGCCTGCTCTTACCAGGACTTACTGCCAGGGAGGGAAGACTGGTAGCCAAGAACCAGCCTTGGCTACACTGGTTTCAGACATATTTTGATTAACAAAAGGCACAGGTCAAAGGCAGTTTATCCTCTTAATATGTTCATGGTTAGAAATAGAATGAGTACAAATAGAAAAGCCAATTAAAAACATACATGAAAATACTACATAAAGAATATAATTGAAGACAAGTACAAAATAAAATGAAAAACCTACTGTCATGTCCAACAGTGTAATTATTTGCTATCCAAATTGAACAAAAATGCATGCATAAAGCACAGGAATGCAGAGACTTATTATGACAGTGGTTTGTTGAAGAAAACAGATTTAAATTACACCACAGGTTTTCCCTATGGCAGAGTTACTATAAATCACTGTCCTTTGTCCTATTATTTTACCACAACAGGTGCTTAACATAAAACTCCATTCATCTAGGATTTTGCATGTCTGTGACATAGATTTTAATTTAAAAATACACATTTCCTAATTCCCCCCCCCCCCAAAAAACTAAAGCTTAGGTAGCTAGGTTCCCCCCTGGGCCTGCTTTTCATGTCCCCTTAGCTCCGCTGTTGCGCGGGAGGTGCAGGTGCCGCCGGACATCAAGGGGGAGCGTGGCACCGGACGGGATTGCGATCGAGTCGCCGGGACTCTGCGGTGGCGCGGGGCGCCGCCATCTTAATGTGGTCGTGCATGCGCAGTGTGGCTGGAGGCAGCGGTGGCCATATTGGGGTTGGCACTTGTGCAAAGGTGATGTGCACATGTGCAGTTCCCCTAGGAGCGGCGGCTATAAGGGTAATAAGTTCTAAGGGAACTACAGTTCCCATCAGCCCCGGGGCTAATATACCACATGACCCGCGACAGACAATAGGGCTGAAACTGTCTCCCTGCCTACTATTGATACATTTCGCGCTACAGAAACCACGCAGGTCAGAGCTGGGACAAGGAAGGGGTAGGTTATGTGTGCAGGTGTTTGTGGCACCTGCACTAGGCCAGATACCCCCTATTACTAGGTCAGATACCCCCAGCTAGGCCCTGACTCCCCTCAGCTTGTGGTTGCTGCAGGGACAGGCCCATAGATAAGGACACTGCCCCTGTAGCATAATAGTGAGGGACACAGTCAGGACACGTTGCATCCTGGCATCCAGTTGTCTGAGACCAGATCACCACCTCCAGCAAAGGACACTCTTCATGGTGACACCGTCCAGGCGGGACACCACCCAACGTAGAGGCAGAGGCTTCGCGGTTCAGCACTTCGGATCCGTGGATCCCATCTTCATCTGAGCACCCGGGTGTGGACACACCCGGAATGTACCCAACTCACCAGTGGGGCAGCGCTGTCTCACACATTTTGGGTGGGTTGGCTCTTGGGGGGACACTGGGATGGTCCAGTACCTGGAACAAACCCCACCGGTGTGTGGACACGGTGTTGGGGAGGCGCGGTGAGGGGTTATGGCCCTGCGAGGTCTGTGAGGGTGTATGTTATTCTATTATTCTCAGTCTTGTTATGCTGTGTATAGTAAAACTGTTATGCTTTACACGTGTGCACTCTTTATTGTCCTGTAACGGGGTCATTCCACACAGTAGAATCTCATTCCAGGTGGAGGTGCTACCGAACGATCACTCAGGTATACCCCAGGTTCCCAGCAGCGGAGACTCTGATCTCCAGTTAGCCACGGGTATAGCACCACACACATATACTGTAGCCACACACCTTCCAGGGGGTGGGGGAAAGTGCGCTACACTTATTTCTGTGACAATCCTATATACATGAACAAGACCCTATTAATTTCTATGATTTCATCAGAAATGATAAAGCGCTATTGGTCGGATTTATCATAATAACAGTTTAATATCTTCCTCTTCCATTTTATTCTCTACCAGAACACTCTTCATTGTCGACTTCCATTACACGTAACATTATGAAATGTACTGTTATAATGATAAATAACATTTGTAGTTATGGTAAATTGTGACCCACACATATTAGTCACTGACTTATAATTCATTGTTTCCTCTTACTGCAAACTATGTTGCTGCTTAAAATATTTTTTTTTTAAAAAGCAACGTTTATATTTAAATACGTGGGGGCCTATTCTGGTAGCCTCGATGAGTTCGCTGCTACATCACAAGGTTTGGCATGTTCTCGTTGAGTTATCACGGTATTCAGAAAGAATCTGAACCCATCTCAAACCGTGCGGCGGGAAAATGCCCAAACCGCTCGACAAAGCAGAAAAACTCACCTCAGCCTCACAGAAAGTTCTCCCCGTGCGATCAGGCCCAGCTGCACAGAGACAGCCGCCTCTCCCTGCACAACTCTCACAGGCCATAGCACAGTTTTAATTAAAATTGTAATAGTGGTGTGAGGGAGCAGGGGGTCTCCGGAGAAGAACCGCGTTGATTTCAGGTCCGGGGACCCCCTGGTATCTCCTATGCATTTAAATGCCCCGGTCACGTGTCGCGGGACATTTAAATGCATAGGAGATACCGGCACCCCATAACAGGGCCTGTATCTCGGGAAGCAAGGGGTCCCCGGACATGAAATAAACTCTGTCCTGCTCCGGAGACCCCCTGCTCATGTACGCTGGTAATACATTTTTTATTAAAACCCTGCAATCGCTGGCAGGATATGCGCAGGGAGAGGCGGCTCTCTGTGTGCAGCTCTCTATGCAGCTGGCCGCCCATATCGCTGCAGATCCACGGGTGAGACCTTTTGAGAGAGGCGAATATCCCATCGCCGCTGCTCGCTAGTTTTGGACATTTAGCTATCGCCCGTCTTCAGAGTCTTTCTGATACCGCGATAACTACAATGACAAAACTGGCGGCGGTAACAGGCCCAGCGAGACATTTTATGAAGGCTACCAGCATAGGCCCCTTAGTCTTTCCACCCCCCCGCCCTTGTATGTTATAAATAGTAACATAGATTAGTTATCTTAACATAAAGCCTAACACGTTTTAATTGTTAAATGTTGCTTTCTGCATTTTTTCAATTTTTAGAGAATATATTGGGGCCTATTCTCAAAGCTCCAAAGTTATCATTGCGGAACCGTGCGGGTCGGCAGGTTCAGAAATAGTGGAATGAAATGTGAGAAAACCCCCTATTCTCTATTGCCAATCGCTTCTTCACAACCTCATCTATACAAAGTGACAAACCGCACGGTGTAACAGCCAATCCGCCCGGGATGTACGCGCTTTCGAAGCGGAATGACCTGAGTTGGTGCTAACTCCATCCCCAGTCTGATTTATGGGTTTTTCTCTCTCAGCCAGTCCCATATTTCAGGCTCTGGATGTAACTCGCAATAATAATCTCGCCAGGCTTTAGGTGGTGTTACATTTTAAAAAATTTTTAGAAGTGGTTTGCATAACGGAGCTACGAGAATTGCAGTTGTCATTAAAACATACGAGTTTGAGGCTTTTTTGACAAACTGATGGGATTGGCAGAGGTGAAGTGAAACTGCTTCTAAAACAGCCTTTTAGACACGGATTGGACATGTGAGAAGGGCTTACAGACTAGCAAAGCGTGCCAATCCGATCCAAAAGGGCTCTTTAGAAGCGGTTTGACACGCTTCAGCGCTATGAGAATCGTCCCCCTAGTGTACTCTTAATATGTTTCCACACATTACTTTTGCATCCTTTTGTATGATATTTAGATGACTATGATGAACAACACCTAGTTAATATGTCCCTTAGGCACAGAGTCACTAAAATCCACTAATCAAAAACATTGATGTTTCTGCTATTTCGTTTAAAATCTTTAAATTGGATTCAAACTGAAATGAATAATAGGGCACACAGTCCATGTTTCGCTAACTGTCTGGTGATATTTCGCTTGCTAATTCGGGGTTTGCTTAAATGTTTTGCAGCTAATCAAATTTGGAGAGAAAAACCCCTCTAATGTGATGCTGTATATATGATGTGAGGGTGGGGTTTTGGGGTTCTAGAGCTTGATGCGTTATGCCGCTGTTGTTGCTTGGAGGTGTGCCCCTCCTCCCCACTGTTTAAAGCTCGCCCCGCCCCACTTTCCAATTAGCAGTTTTTATCATGATCCTGTGTATCACAGGCCCAGAATGGTCTTTCTCCCTCCAGCAGGAAAGAGAGGTACATGAGAATTGTGCCAGGTAGTGTTAGGACCTGCACAATGGTCATGCCGTGAAGTGGCTGCAGGCTGATAATCTTTTGGCCAAAGGGTTTAACTAAATGACCCTTTTTCATGAGCAGATAAGCACGGAGGTATTGCACTATATGTTGTGTCACATTGTATGATGCGCTGACCTTTCTGTTTTTGTTTGTCCCTCTAATTTTACTCATTCATTTCTGCCTGCTCCCTGCTCTGACATTGGGCTCGTCCGACTACTCTCCAGCTTGTCGCGCTCCCTGACCTTGGATCGCCTGACTACCCCTTCTGCCTGCTCCTCCTTTGACTCCCTCCTACCATTGCACCGCAGATTCGGATTCCTGGACCAGCTGTTGTCCTCTCAACTGTTAATTAACAAATCCACTATTCTGTATTAGCCTTAGACTTTGATTCACCCGCGCTCCAACTGTGCTTGCCCCTGGCACACCCCTACACACCCCTCCCCTTCTCCTTGGCCACATGACCGTGTTTCTCTTGTAGCAGTCCTCTTCACGTCTAACTAGGCAGACTTCCCTCCGAGAAGCCATGGAGCTAAGGTACTCCTGGGGGACAAGGAGGTAATATATTTTTAGGATGGGCATTACAAATGTCTTCGAAGTCTCAATTTACATTGTTTACTGACACGCCTGAGATCACTTTCAGGCACGATTTAGAATTCTGTCGTTATTTCAGTTGGCTATTGGCACTGCATTTGTTAAGATCAAAAGGAGATATTACTTTTACCCATCATAAGGTTAAAGCAGCAATTCATGTTTATAGACTCCTGAAAATCATTATCCTAAAGTACTCTTGAAAAAGACATCTACAGCTTGATATTTTGTTTTTGAAAGCTCTGTATACTATTGTAGCAGGGTCTCCCCTGGTCCCCCTTTCCCTCGCTGCTGCGGGGACTCCCGGCGGCGTAGGAAGCAGGGCGCCGCCATCTTGGTTGTGCCGCGGAGGTTCGCGCATGTGCAGTAGCGACGCGGCAGCCATTTTGGTAAAGGAGAAGTGGCAGCACAGGCACTCCATAGCGCAGGGACGGCCCACAGTCTCGCATGCACAGTTAGGGCGATGCAGCAGCCATTATCAGGTTGTGCAGGCTCAGCAGAGAGTAGCGGCAGCCATTACAGATCGCACACGCGGCCCCAATTGAAAAGAGGGCCATGGAGGACTACAGCCCCCAGAGTGCATAGAGGCAGACAGGCCACCTGACACCAGGGAGCCAATAAGGCTTACAGCTTTCACTGAGAGGAAAGATACATTGTTGTGTGCTGCAGTGAGGAAGCAGAAGAAGCTGGGACACAGACAGGGGAGGGTGGGTAAGTGTAGAGAGCAAGTGGCTCATACACTAGGCCAGACATTCCCCCCTTAGGCCCCAATCACCTCAGCATGTGGTTACTACAGGGACTCCCCTTAGACAGGGACAGGGTCCTATAAAACCCAGACAAGTGAGGGTACAGCCAGGAAGCATGGATCTCCTGGTATTGCTGTGAATGTGAATCACTCTCTGTGGCTGCAGAGATAAGAGACTTTCTAAAGGTGGATCACTCCATGTGGGAGCCACCCACCGCCAGGCAGAGTTACATGACATCGCTGAGGAGATCGCAGAGCGGCGGATCCTTTGTGAAGTGTCTGCAGCCCCAGAGGCCCGAGCACTGGGGCAGGTATCGTATTTTAAGTGCACCAACCTACCGGTACATCAGGCGCTGATCCCGCCTATAGGTTTTGGGTTTCTTAGAGGACTCGTGGGACTCTGGGTACACGGTGTTGGGGGAGGAGTAAGGTGTAAGGGTATAGCCCAGTTAGGGGCAAGGTTACAGCTGCCAGCTAGTGGCAGAGGGTGACACGGCTATGTTGCTATTATGTGAAGTGATGTGATGTTATTGTTTTGCCCATATAGTAAACAGTTATATATATATCTAGTGTTTGTGTTCATTTGAATTTGTCCTGCGAGGAACAACTCCCGCTCTGCTGGGAGCCATCGTAGGTGGAGGCGCTGTACCATATAGTATTGTTCCAGAGGATACACCCCAGGCTCTCACTGGCGGAGGCTCAGACCTCCTGTGAACCTGACAGGTAAAGCACCACACCGGTAATACATATAGATTCTCCTCATATGCACCCTATCAGCAATTGGGGGGGGGGGGGGAATATGGGTTCATCTTTCAAAATTTTTCATCTTTCAAAAACTCTAATGTAGGTCCAGTACAAGATATCACACCCCGATCACAATGCATCTGCTCTTCCCTAGGAACAATACAGCTACTAGAAAGTTGCGCCACCTAAAGTATAGTGACATACTGAAAACAAATATGTATTTTCAGCTGCCCAAAATCTTGGTCTAGTCCCTTCTCTGCCAGATGGGACTTCAATATATTACTGGCATCTCGGGAGGTGAAGAGGATAAAGGAAGTAGACTATAAAAGATATACGTGACTGATTAGTACCACAAGTTACAGCACCTGACTGTTACTGTCAGTAACTGATGTCAATAACCCTATGCAAACACAGGAACTCCTACTGTGTTGGTTATTGCTGTAGGTCAGAGGCCAAGGGCTTGGTATTGCACCAAATAAACATGCAGGCTTAATGACCGACTACATATTTATACTCTAGTTCTGTGGGGTTTTTTTGTATTTTTTATATTAAAGGAGTATGGGATACCAAGATACTCAGGGAACTATTTATAAAAGTCACCAGAAGCACAACAGGTGTTTATTTATTTATAAAATGTTTTACCAGGCAGTAATACATTGAGAGTTACCTCTCGTTTTCAAGTATGTCCTGGGCACAGAGTTATCATAACAATACATATTTACATTAAGTGAACATGGTTATACATTATATATAAATATATTGCATGAACAGTTAAAGATAATATATGTTATGGGCGTATGTAACAGTTACAGACCAGATTAAAATGTGAGACAGCTAAAGTATTGAGAGAACATACTGTAGATTGGAGGCGGCTGTGAGAGTCTCAGTTTTTACAGTTGGGGGGTACATGGGGTAGATTTTTCCAGTTGGGGGTACATGGTAAGAGAAGGAGGGGCGGCCGGATACTTTGTTGAACCTTGAGACCATGAATAGTCTTTAGGAGTCAGATCTCAGGTAATACAGTAAGTGCTGCATGTGGTAGGGGTGAGGAGCTTGTTCAGATAGGCGGGTAGCTTGCCCAGAATGTATTTGAAGGTAACACAGGAAAAATGTATGCCTGGACTCAAGGGATAGCCTAGAACAGCACAAGATGTACAGATGTACAGTAACAAGCCTTAATGTATTTGGTGCCATTACCTCACGCGATAACGCGACAGCAGCGGTCACAGCACCAAAGTATTAACACTGCAGGGAGTCCCATTCAGAAGCATGGACTCCCTATAGCTCCATCATGGCAGACACTGTCCTGGTGCTGTGGACTTTTGCTTGTCCATCTGCAGGGATAAGGACAGTAAGTCTGGCTACATCTGTAATAAAAAAGATAACAATTATTCACAATGATGGCAGACAGGGTATTTTTATACACAAGCCGCATTGTATAATTAATCAGAGTAATGTATGATTTTCAGCAAGAGAAGGTAGTAGAAAAACAATCCCATCTCATAGCCATTTAACCTTTCTATTTAATTTTCCATAATTATTATTAATCTAATGTGGAGTAATTCCACTGCTAAATGGGATTCTGTCAAGTCCAAGAAAACAGTGAGAAGACCCATCTTAGCTCATCCTTCCAAAGATATCTACGTATCAAGGCAATATTGTTGAAAAACGGGACCGTTGTCGTCCTGCCCCTAGGTATCAAAGCACATGGTTACAATTTTGCCCTGTCTGTCCTGGCTTGCAATTTGAGGAGTGTCAGTAGGAGGATTTGGGGAGGAGATACATGGTGCACATATTATTTGTGATGCATCACATTCTGCAACTCTGTGGTCAGATCTTTTTTTCCCCTTTCATTGGCAATAAAAAATCCTCCATAACTTAAGTGGCGTAAATCTAACATACTGCATGAGATGCAAGAAAATGTTCTTACGATTGCAGCAGCTATGCTCTTTTCTTCTACATTGATACATAGGAGCCTATTCTCGTAGCTGTGAGTTTGTCCATGTCAAATCACACCGTTTAGACATATGAAGTGAAACCTGCACACCTAGAAAAGTATATCAATGATACAATTACCGGTGCTCCCGTGCTTGAACGAAAGTCCGTTGTCAGTCCTAGATCAGTAGTGG
This sequence comes from Ascaphus truei, assembly GCF_040206685.1. Classification (NCBI taxonomy): domain Eukaryota; kingdom Metazoa; phylum Chordata; class Amphibia; order Anura; family Ascaphidae; genus Ascaphus; species Ascaphus truei. The sequence continues at coordinate 448,567,638 of NC_134484.1, forward strand.
AAGGAACACAGGGCACAACGGATTTAGAAAATCTAAACTCTTTTATTGAGCCAACACAACGTTTCGACCTCAGAGGTCTTTATCAAGTGACATAGTGCCATAGTTTCGACCTCAGAGGTCTTTATCAAGTGACATAGTGCCACTATGTCACTTGATAAAGACCTCTGAGGTCGAAACGTTGTTTTGGCTAAATAAATGAGTTTAGATTATCTAAATATGTTGTGCCCTGTGTTCCTTCCACTACGAATCACACAGTTTCACATGGTCATAAGTCACGGAATGGCATGTTACAGCTATCCCGTATTCTGTTTACAATTACAATATTACAACACAGAATTCCAGCAGGCAAACAGCTAACCCACGCTGATTGTACTTTGTTTTGTTCGCGAGATCACGCAACACAGACACTATATCAAGTGGCCATATTAGACAGCTTGTGTCAGTGCTGTGGTGAGTCAGGGAGAGAGAGACTGCGCTAGGAGTTTGGAGGTACTGTATATTGTTGAGAAATGGTTGCTTATTCTGAGTGAGTTGTCTTGTGTACTTATATTTTGAGATATACTTTTATTGTCTTGTTATTGTGAGAGATTTCTTGCAGTGTGTTTGATGTTGTCTTTAATTGTTTTATATTCTAACTGTTGTCTGTGTGAGTTTGGGGAGTGAGTGACACAAGGGAGGGGAGGACTGAAAGTGTGTATAAGGGAGTAAGAAGAGTGGCAGTGGGTGTGAGAGAAGTGGAGTGAAGTGGTGAGGAGAGAGCAATGGAATGGGGAGGTGTGGAGAAGAGTTGGGGTGGAGGTGTGACTGAGGGTAGGAGAAGAAGCCTACAGGGGCTCAGGTAAGGATAGAGGTAGGGGACTTTAGCAGGGGCTGGCAGGAATAGGGGAGGAGACTGGAGGGAGACAGGGAAAGTGAGCAGTATAATATCGAAGGCTCTGAGGTGGAGGCTTCGCCTGTTGCATCACCTCCTGCGGCACATAGGCGCATGTGTCCGGGGTGTGCAACATAAGGCAAGCATGCAGCTAGAACAGGAGGAGGTCCCCCCAGACCCTTGCAGATCTGCCTTATGTCCTGAGGCTGTTTATGGCGTACAGGATGACCGGGACATCAGACACAGTGAGTCCAAACTGGAGCCAGGTGAGTGCATGATTCAAGGTACACATTTTTGGGGGGCCCAATACAGTGATTCCAAGTTGTAGGTCAACACAATGTTGAATGATGTAGATTACTGCAGCATCACCTACAAACTCATCAAATAGCAAGAACTTTAAATGTATATTGCATTTCTTGACTTATGATTTTCATGTTGGTGTTTACATTTAGCTACTATTGCACCCACATTCACATAGTTTTTAATGGACCTTATACACTCGCATAAATAAATAGATGCTATTGCACTTGATGTAGCACAAAATTTTTTCAAGATGCAATACCATCACGTCAGGAAGACAGTGTATTACAAAATGCAAAGCTACCATTGGAGACTCACTTAGCAACAAGCAAGATCATATACAATTAGGGCTTACAGATAAGTGTAGTCGTAAGTCTCAGGGTAGTGGTAGTGGTGTCACCAAGCTATGTGAATGAGAAGCTTTTAACACACATCTTTTGCCCATATTGAGTAAAGGGTGTGCTGTGGTTTTCAAGTATCAAACACATTCCAAACACTATTTTGCCACGCTCAGTAGCACTGCTTTTTGACACTAATATATATGCTGTATATATGATGTGAGGGTGGGTTTTGGGGTTCTGGAGCTTGCTGGGTTATTGCAACTGCTGTTGCTTGGAGGTGTGGCCCCTCCTCCCCAGGGTTTAAAGCGCGCCCGCCCACTTTCCAATGAGCCGTTTTTATCGTGTCCCTGTGTATCACAGACCCAGTATGGTTTTCTACGTCCAGCAAAAAAGAGAGGTGCTTGAGGCTTTTACCAGGTAGTTTTAGGACCTGCAAATTGGTCATGGCTTGACTGCAGGCTTATAACGCTTTGTCCAAAGGGTTTAATTAAATTACCCTTAGGCCGCGCTTATAGTGCCGTCGATGGCAACGGCGACATGACGGGTGACGTCACCCGTCGCAGTCGCCACAGGCGAAAGTTATATTTCGCTGGGCGGCGGCGGCGCGGGTTTCCTGGCATTTGATTGGTTCAAGGGCCATCACATGAGGCGACAGCCCGTGAAAAATCAAATTTTGCCTGCTACCAGTTTTCGCGACAGCGACGTCCCTCCGTCGCATTGTCACCATCACGCTTACTATAAGCGCATGCGGCGGCGGCAATGCATTGTTTTCGGGCGCCGTCGCGTCGCCGGCACTATAAGCGCGGCCTTACTCATGAGCAGATTAGCACTGAAGTATAGTACTATATTTTGTATCACTTTGTATGTTGCGCTGGCCTTTCTGTTATTGTTTACATTATAAACAATGTCAGTTTGTATGACGTAAAGCTTTACACACATGAATGAATAAGGGCCATATATTCTTTAACAATACATGGTTAGACCATGCAATGGACAGTTAAGTACTTTTATAATGTTGCTGTTAATTGTATGTTCACATACTCACACTAAGTAGCAATATTCTTAGTTTACCTTTATATAGGGCATTAAACAGACACGCCTCGTGATATATGTCAGAGGGAAACTTTGATGTACCAGAAGAGGTGGCACTCTTAGAATTGGAGCAAACCTCCATGGATATGGCAGAAGCAGCTCAACCACCCTGTGTGACTCAACTGCCTGCATCCTTGCCTCCGCCAGCAGGGACACCCTGTGCTGCCTCAAAAGTGCCACCTCCCTCAACAACTAGAGCCAGGGAGATTATGGCAATGGGATGCGACATTGTCAATGCCCTTACCAACCACGCCAACCAGCTGGTCTGCCTACGTCAGCAAATAATCGAGGTCATGCGCCCTCACTCATGTCTTACTACACACACATCACTCACCTCTGTCTTTCTCTCAGCCATAACGCTCTCCCCTCACCTTTCTCTTCATCGCCCTCTCTCTCTTCCCCCCTCTTTTTCTCTCTCCCCCTTTTTCTCTCTCCACCTCTTTCTCTCTCTCTCCCTCCCCTCACTCTCTCTCCACTCCCCTTTTTTTTCTCTCTACCCCTTTTTATCTCTCACCATCTCTCTCCCACTCCTTCTCTATTAAGGGTCAACACTTGTCAAGTATTAGCTTCAATGTATTAGCCTGTATGGCATCATAAAATGAGAAAAGCTCATGTTTTTCAGGCTTTCCTTTGAGTGAATGTGTTAATTTCTGTATGGTGTTGAAGATTCCTTGTAGTAGGGAGGTGGATTATCACTGTTTGAATGAATTTTTTTTCTTAACTTGATTTTTGTACATAATTGGAACCACCGGAGCTAAACCAGTCTCACTTCAGCTTCGGGGACCCCCAGTTACCTAGATAATTACCAGTGCACTCACCAGTACCAGTGCTTCCTCCTTGAGAAACCAAAAGGCCACCAAATCTCGTAGGATCCATGGGCCAACAAGAAGCCACAACCAATCATGTTGAGGATTCCTTTTGACCCAGAAGTAGCAGGTTTATTGAAATCTCCATGGGAAACCTTGGAACCAAAAACTGTATTTATCTGGAGGCTTGGGAGTACTGTAACTGTAGCTGAAAAAAAGTGGCTTACTGTAGCTCTAAGATACCTCCAGGCCCCAATTTGCATTTTTTTTGTGGAATTGCTGCTTCATATTTCATTGAAATGTTTTCTTGAAATGTTTGTAAAATTTTGCAATGTTCGCACTGTTGCCATTTCCATGAATATCCCCAATTGTGTAAAAGTTTGCCACTTTTCCTCATAATGTTGCAAAAATTGCAGTAAATGGCAGTATAATGGGCCACGTGCCTATGCACGTTAACTTTTAATGCTTGACCCCAAGAAATTGTGAAGTTGTTGCTAATTTTCAGCAGATTTCACCTGATTCGCGTACTGAAGTGACAAGTTCTGTTTCTCTAATGGAGACTTTCGGAAACAACAAATAAGTCTTCACCAAATTGTTAAATACTTAATCGTAAAGCAGCAGCCTTTCTGTGCAATTCGGTGAAGACAAATTTGTGGTTTCCAAAAGTTTCACCTTTAGAAGACATTCTGCGTGCACCATTAACGTTTTGCCAAACACTATAATGTCTTTCAAGTAAACAGATGCACGTGAGCCATGGTCTTTGCTGATGCACACGTTATTCTATATGACAATCTCTGAAATAGGTCAAATCAAAGCTGCCACATTAATGTTGCCTTCTCCTGTGGGGCCTTCGGTATCTGGTAGTACCCACTTCTTAATTCAAGCACTGACAACCACTTGTTACCGACTATCCAAGGTATCTTTCTATATCTCTCCTTAAAAGGTCTCTCATCCTTGAGACGTAAGTGATGTTCTACTCCCTGAGCTATAACAATATCCCATTCATGGAGGGAGAAGACATTTCTTTTTACTGCTAATATCTTGCACAGTCGTTCTTCACACTCTGGGGTAGAATAGCGTTTCCAAAATCAAACATAGGAGGGTCTAACTCTTCTGTCTTATTAGGTCACAATAGGGAATTCCACATCATCAATGACATGAGGCTCAGCTATAATCGTTCTTTGTACTATTATATGAGGTTGGTCAGTCTGAATACTAAAGTTAGAACTTTTCTACATAGTGTATCAGTTTAACTAATAGAAAACTGTCATTGATGAATTTATCTCTAAAAAGAGAACCTTGCCATGTGGTGTTGTGGCGTGTTTTTCGTATGAGTAAAATGGGTTCTGTTTCTCTCGCTGTTGATGCAGCTGCTTCTCACAGTCGAGATGCTTTTGCCTGCAAGAGGCAATGCAATTGTAAGCTAAATATTATTAGTATGAAAACAAACATGGCAGGTGGAGTCTGGAAAAAGATAACATTGGCTAAACGAAATTGTTGCTCTTTTGACCCTTGAGTTTATGACCTCTGCACACATCAAGAGTTGGGTAGGATCAGCTATACAGGCTTTTAGAGCAATATGAGCAAACTAAAAACGACAGTACTGCATCGTATTTTCAGTTGTTCTCCACTGGCATCTAGATGGCTCTCAAAAATAAGGCAGCTCTCCTCTTGGACAGAGGAATAAAGTAGAGCTCTAGTTTGTACCTCTGTCCTAGAGGAGACCTGCATTGTGAGGAATTTGCTTGTCCATGTTGTGTTGACTGCACAAGCAGGATTCTCCTCGCCTGATACGGTTTCCCTGCACTTTGGAACTGTACTCTCAAAAATATGGGCCAGTGATAGTGAGTATAGATCATGAGAAAATCCTGCCACCGAAGTAACTCTTAGGGTACAAAATGTACCTTTAACAGTAACTTTACAAATGTAGCAAGACTAACTGTCTCCCGCAAAAAAAGCAAAAGTCTTCGGCAAGACAGTGTCTGTCTGGGATCCTTGTTTCCATATCAACCCCCCACGGCATTAATCCTTCAGCGCAGGCTCCACCGCGGTCGCTTGTCTGCAGCTGTCCCCGGAGCCATAGACAGTCTATGTTGCAACATTTGTATAATGCAAGGTGGATATTGACAGATTATGTAATAATCGCCTTGTAAAAATCTGTCAGAGGTTAGGGTGCTAATCACATCTATTTATATTATTTGTTTAACAAAATATATTCTAACAAATGTCACTTATGGTCTAATTAGTCCAGTAACTAGAGAAAATCCATAGTGCACATGGTACAGACAGTTCCCTCCGCCAGGGCCTGTGCAAGGGTATTTGGTGCCCTAGGCAAACCTCTAGCCTCGCCCCCCCCACCCCCCCAATGAACTTTCTGTTTTTTTTTAATGTTATACCTCTGCGAGTCTACTCTCCCTCCTCCCATTCTCTCCTTATCTCACCCTACTCCTCATCCTCTCACCCCTCATCCTCACCCCCACACCATCCTTTCACCACCTCTGCCCCCCCTCCTCCTCTGCCCCTCCTCCTCTGCCCCCTCCTCCTTATCTTCGACCACCAATCTGCTTCGTCCTGTACCTCCCCCTTCTCATCCTCACCCCCTTCCATCCTCTCACCCCCTCTTCATCCTTTCACCCTCCTCTTCATCCTCACCCCCTTTTCATCCATTTACCCCCTCTTCATCTCATCCCCCTCTTCCTCTTCTCACACCCTCTCATCATTCTCTCTCTCCTCCCTCCTCACCCTCTCCCTCTTTCCCTTCATCCTCACTCAACCCCCAGTTAAAATTCCTTACCTAGCTGTGGAGGTCCTCCCTGGCACTGAAAGTTGTCACTTGCACTGGCCAGATACTTACGTCTAGGTTGGACTTTTGGAGTGGGTTTCACCACCACTGTCCTCTGCTCCGACGAGTACCACTGCTGCTGCCATCACCCGCACTCCTCCTCTGCTGCCCCACAAAATGTGCCGCCCTAAGAGATCGATTTCCAATGCACTATATGCTCACATTGCTAACATTTTTGTAAGATATTCACAGTAGAAATGAACTTAGTTTTTTTTTTAAATTATTATTTCAATAAAGAATTAGCCTTGAGCAGAGTTTTTGAGAAATGGATATTTATTCCCATCACGTAAAATCTTACAAATGTGACACATAAATCATTAGATGTTTGAAATCATTTGACATGTCCAGGAACTCTTTGTCTGAATTTTACCATGAATTTCAAGAAAATCATAATATTTCTGAACGCATGTTCATTTTTTTCACATCTCTAATAAAAACCTTAATTACTCAACATTACAGTACATAGAGTACAGTTATATTGTAGCAACTTTGAACATCTATGCTTACCTCTATTTATGTGGTCTTTTGAGAGTGACTGTGGGACATACTTGCTAAATAGTTATACTCCATGAGTAGAGATGTGCAAAACGTTTACAGAAGTTTGCAAACTCCTGCAAATTAATAATTTTTTTCATCAGGGTTGGAAAGTTACCAAAAACCCCTTGGGGGGTTATTCATTCAATATGTGCATCAATACAATCTACACACTGACAAGTGATTAGCTAAGTTGCCGTTCGATCCGTTCTCCTGTAATCGATCGCTGAATTTCGGCTGGGGGTTCACTAAATGCAGCCAAAGTTCTGTGAAGAAGATCATGTGACCAGGCAGGCACTTGATTCAATTGATTCACTGCTAGAGAGAGGGCAGGGCTCAAAAAGGTGAAGCTGTTTCAGAAGGGGAAGGGCATGTGACTTTGTAAATGGTTGCTATACGGATAAAAATGCTTGTTACATTAGAATATATTAAAAATGTCTTTAATAATGTAACCCTGCTTCCCCCCATCCCCCAGACTCTACGGTGGTGTCTAGGGTTCATGAGGGCAGATTACATGCGATGTGGTGCGTACCTGTGAGGAACAGGAGGGCCTGAGCTTCCCGCGATGTTGTGGGGGAGCCAGGACCGGGCTTCTGGTAGCCTCCATGATCTCTTAGTGGTGCAGCGCCTCCATCTTCTATACTCCCAGGAATATGGGACAGGACCGGTATAGAAGAACCCCGTGGGTCCCAGGGTAATACTTTCCAATTCACACACAGTCTTTGGTAATAACGAATAGTCTCTTTTATTGACAGAGCAGCAATCTCCCAACGATAGTGGCTTAAAGCAGCTGCAACAACAACAGCCAAGATGTGTTATTACGCCGCTCGCCTTCCACACAGTTAATTCCTCCTCTCCTTCCCTCCAAGTCGCTCCTCCGACAGGATGGTCTGGGCTAGGGCTTCAATACCCCGTGGCCCACCCTCGAGGTTATCCTCGCGTTGGGACTTGGATTCTCCCCATCACCCCTGGCAGTGGGGTGAGGGCATTGGTCCACCAAGTCTATAATTCTATCAGCTCTACTAAAGGACGCTGAATCTTTTCGCTCCTCTCTCTCTGCTCCTGCACTCTGCGCAGGGGAGACCGCAGTCTCCTCCAACTCCTCGGACCGATCCGCAGGATTCTTTGACTCACGGCATATTAACTGCACTGCATACTCCCGGCATAACTAACCGGCAACTCTAAACTCTCGATATCACTATCAACTCTAACTCTACTCACCGGAGTTGGCTGCTAAATATAGAGCTAGCCCCACCCCTCGTGATGTCAGCAGAACCTCCCCTCTTGCTCACGCCTGCAGCAGAGTCCAGGCCTGCGTCTACCACTCAGGATAGGGCTATGAAGGGGGAAAACCCATGATGATTACTGGTGCCTGATCTTAACAGGACTTACTACAGTAGAAGGAAGATAGGTATAGCCTGTGCTGTTTACAGGGGGCTACAATAATGTTAGGTGAGTTCTCCTATAATTAAATGCAAACAGAAGAGGATTTAACTAAAAATAGACTAGGTCCCCATCACAGAAACCTCTAGGACCTCCGTGGTAAATGAAGTCAAATTTTAAAGGATATCAGGTCAACGACACTGAAAAATGATGGCCTCGTCCTCGTCCTCCCCACCCCCACATCTCCTCCCCCTGTGAGTTTTATGTTGTGAGTAATATGTTGTTAATGCAAAAAATGTTGAAATAACCACAAAATGGAGGAAGTTTAATGCAAAAGAATTTATTGTAATACCATGTACTGCAAACAAAAACCAATTAACTTCGTTATAAAAAAAAAATGTCTTTAAAATGTTTTTTTTTTTTTAAACTCTACATGTATTTTCTCATAGTACAGAACTGATTTATTAATAGTCATAGATAGGAGTACATGCACACTGCAATATGGTGCTGGAGTGGGGTACTTATCTGCCGGTGCACTGGGTCCAGGGAAGTCCAGACATCCCAGAGGAATACAGCGTTGAGAAGGGAAGCAGGCACACGGGCTTATGCAAAAAGATATTTAATGTGCCACAAAGAAATCCAATGTTTCAGCAGAATCTCACTGCCTTTATCAAGGAGACGGCTACCGTAGCCCTCTCCTTGATAAAGGCAGTGAAATTCTGCCGAAACGTTGGGTTTCTTTGTGGCACATTAAAAATCTTTTTGCATAAGCCCGTGTGCCTGCTTCCCTTCTCAACGCTGATTTATTAATACACATGTAGGATATTGCTTGAACTGCAGCTTTAAAACTTTGAGACCTCTTGGACTGAATGTTGATTTTGATATCAATGGATTTCTTGCCTAAGAATGAATTTCAATGATAATTTTGTGGCTGGTTTATATTCTACTACCCCTGAGGAAGGGGAGGATTTGGTAACCGTTTGGACTACATTAAAGGACAGGTGTATTGTTGGCAGAAACCCCAATTTAAGGACAATCCAGGAGCCAATACATCTAGGGGTTCTAAATCATTTTCAAAGGGGTGGGCGAAGAATACACCGAATAAATCTATTTTGAAGAGTAGACCCGTGGAGGCCTCTAGCATGGACTCAGATGCTTCTGACTATGAGGCAAGAGCACACTCTGTCTCCTTTGAAGGCTCTACAGAGGGTATAAGAGATAATCATGGGAGATCAAGAAGCGACAGCAGCAAAAGGAACCAGACGCTCAAGGAGGAAACGGAGAAGCGAGAGGAAGGACAAAAAGGAAGAAGTATATGTAGACCAGGTTATTGGTAATAGTAACATAATCAATCTTTCAGGTGTGGAGCTTTCCTTTGAACAATTATCTTTGTTGAATAAGGGTCTAGGGTTTGCCCCGGTCCAGGACTTCCAGCTGTTCCAAACTGTTATCGATCTTCAAAGATTTACACGTAAATTAACTTTAAAAAAATTATTTTCTACCAGGAGTAAATTTGATGTCACTGACTCTACAGAACTTGGGAGTCAGGTACCAATGTGCATAGATGATGATGAGTCTAATGAGATGGGTTATATGTCTAACTTTAATTTTCAGGAAACATGTGTGCTGTCTGACATGGAAGGATTGTTGGAACAACAAGGGGAAAACTTGAATAATTTTTCTCAGTCCTTCTTTGGTAATCATAACTCAGGCCTAAAAAGGAAATCAATATTTTGCCCCAACTACAACCGGGGACCCTTTATTACCACTTTCGAGGGCCTAGTAGAAAGGGACTTGAGGCTATTAGCCCAAGGTTTCTCACAATCCTCCATACAGGCAAAAAACTTAACATACACTGAATATCAGCAACTAGAACAACTTAAATCTAGAACAGACATCATGTTTCGTAATGCAGATAAGGGCGGGGCTTTGGTAGTTCTGTCCACTGTACAATATAGACAGGAGGCTCTGAGGCAGTTGAGTGATGTTACTCATTACAAACTCCTTAGAGGGGATCCTACGGTGAATTTTTCTCTACAATTTAAAGAACTTATTGACTTTGGAAAATTTTTATGTGTTATTGATAAAAAGGAAGTAGATTATTTGAGCTGTCCACATCCCGTGATTCCGGTATTCCACCATCTTCCAAAGATCCATAAGTTACTGGTCGACCCTCCGGGCCGCCCTATAGTGGCTAGCATTGGATCTTTGGGAGATGGGTTATCGCGGTATGTGGACAGCTATCTCAAACCACTGGTATTTCAACTACCATCATACATAAAAGATTCAGCAGATGTTATGATCGATCTAGGGGACGTGGTCTGGAAATCACATTATAGATGGGTCACATTAGATGTGGTTTCTTTATATTCAATTATACAGCATCAACATGGGTTATCAGCGGTTAATCACTTTTTAAATATGTCACAATTATCCACTTCACTTTGCACCTTTCTCTTAGAATCTATAACTTTTTTACTCACTCATAATTATTTTTTATTCGATTCACGATTTTATTTGCAATTATTAGGCACTGCAATGGGCACGAGTTTTGCACCGTCATACGCAAATTTATTTATGGGTTTTTGGGAGTCACAGTTTATATATCACAGCACTAGCACTTATCGCTCTAATATCATATTCTTTAAACGGTACATCGACGATCTCATAATGATATGGGACGGAGATGAATCGTCGTTGAATTCTTTTGTTAACACACTAAATAATAATTATTTAAATATTAGATTCATCCATGAACAGAATATTAATTGTATTAGTTTCCTAGATCTCCTCCTCTACATCGATCATGACATGGCAATTCAATCACAAATATTCCGCAAACCAAATTCCAGGAATACATTGCTCTCTGCCAAGAGCTGTCACCCACGGTCATTGGTTAAAAGTATTCCCAAAGCGCAATTTCTGAGATTGCGCAGATTATGCACAAATTATGAGAGTTTTATTGTACAATCGAAGGAACTAACAAATAGATTTCTGGTAAGAGGATATACTCAGAAAGATATCCAAGAAGCGTTTGAGTCAGCTGAGTCTATGGGCAGATCAGTACTTTCAAGAAAGCAAAAGAGATCAAAAAGTAAACCACCTTTAGTATATGTTGAGGAATGTCCGTTGTTTATTACCACATACAGTCGCCAAGCACGGAACATACGTGACATAATCATGAAACATTGGGCTACTTTATCCTTAGATAAAGATCTAACAAAGTTTGTAAAAAATGGTCCTAAATTTACATATCGGAAAGCGCAGACATTGGCGTCACATCTTTCACCCAGCTTATACCAAACAAAATCAGAATTTACCAATATAAGGGGGATACCCAAAGGTTTTTTCTCATGTGGAAACTGTTCAATGTGTAGGTATGCATGTAAAACTAAGACCGTAAAGTATGATGATAACAAAAAGAGCCATGTTATAAAAACATTTCTAAATTGCAATACCACCTTTACTATTTACTTGTTACAGTGCGGGTGCTCTATGCGGTATGTTGGCCGCACAAAAAGATCTTTAAAAACACGTTCGCCTAATAAAAAAGAATGATGTTACACATCCAGTGCCCCGACATTTCTCTAAGTGTAGTGGGGGTGGTATTGAGAATTTTTCATTTATGGCCCTTGAACATGTTCCCCCACATACGAGGGGAGGAGACAGGGAGGGTACGCTTAATCGGCATGAAATGTACTGGATATACACCTTGCGCACTCTCCACCCACTTGGCATCAACCAGGAGTGGGAACTCAAACACTTCCTGGCCGCCTGAGTGGTTGGGGAGTGTGTGGGGTGTATTATTCCAGTATACTTATAACTATGGAATATTGCTGTGTGTGAACAAGTCCTGTTTAGGAAGCCTTCTTTGGCTTTTGTGTATATACTATGTCTGCCACATCGCATTTCAATTTATATTGTAATCTGATCTAAATATGGTATGCTTTGTGTTTATGGATATATGCTATTGTTTATAAATCCATCAGGAGACGGTTGATCCACATCATCCGATTCTAATATGATACATTACGTAATTCGTGTTGTTCTATTAATTATATATTATGTGATTATATACTATGTGAGCATTACAGTGTCTTTGTTTTTAATCCCAAGTTTTTTATTGGTAATAGGTGTTTATGTATGTCTATTATGTTTTATATATGTGGGTAATATGTATTTGGTCCCTTTAATAGGATGACGTCCAAATCTGACTTTGTGTAAAGATATGGGAGGCCCTTGCCAATTAGGGAGGTGCCTATTGTATACGTCATCTCCTATATAAGATCCGGTACTGTGTGGGGATCTTCACTCTTTGAAAAAGTCTTTCTATAGACGAAACGCGTCAGAGTGGTGTTATGTATGCTCACTGTGGAGCTTAATAAAGTTTTTTGAATTTTTCCAAGCGTTGGTTGTGTGGAGTGCTGTGACCACGGTTACCAAATCCTTCCCTTCACACGTCATATCCGGATAGGAGCACGCCGACACCACGAGGAGCAGAGATGGCCACCGGAGCGTTCTTGTAGCTACAGTGCAGAACGGGTGTCGTGAGTACACAATAATACATGCAGTTATGTTTTAGGCAGATGTGAGGCTACTTGGCACCGCACTGTGATTTACTTTGGGGTCTTTTCTTTGAAGAGGCTGCGCTGTATCTCTATGGATTGACCAGCCCACTGCCTGCATTATCACTGCTTTCCTCACTAATGACTGTATGGCTTATATATCAGTGGTGTCAGCTCCAAGTTTTATGGGACACATGCAGATTCAATAGTGCTGCGGTTTAGGAGATTCGGTACTCAACGGGTTAATACCCAAGTGTCTTTTACCCCTGAGGAAGTTTGGTTCGCCGAATGAAACGCGTAGGGGGATTCCTGAGTTCCTGTGTACCCGAAGCACTGCCGTGCTGTTCCATGCACCCTGCCGTTGCCGCTGATATCACCGATACCAAGGAGACCCGGATTGGAGATTCTCATTGGCTGAACGTATCCGTGACATCACCCGCCATTCAACCCGGAAGTGGGACCCACGAGGAGATGGCTTTCAGCTAAAACTACTTAGCATTAGAGACGCCAGCACTGCAGGACCCAGAGTGGTCACGTTGCTTGTTTCCAATTTGGAGCATGTGAGTTTTATGGGCACCTTGCTCGTGTATTTGTTTTTAATAAACTGTGTTGCACTATATATCTTTTCTTCTGTCTGTGATCCAAGAGAGTTCCTGCCCACATATCTGATCCAGATCCCATTTTCTAACATGCCTGAAAATCACCTGCACCGTGTGAGTGAGCACTCACCTGATTTAACTTGTTTTAGCATTTGTATTGCACATTTGCAGTTTGTTTGTTCTCTTCTTTTTATATGCCTGAGAGGAGTTTGCGCTTTGAGTGTTTATGTGAGGTTTATTTTCTAGTCTGCATTCTAGCTGCTGTTTTAATAATACCACTATCCACCAAATGTATAGGATATTTATATTTTATTTGAATGGCATTTTCATTTGGTAATTTTCTACAAGCAATGAACGAAATCCATGTTTTAAATATTTATAATTTTATACTTAGATTTCATATAAATATATAATTTGGTTCTCATTATATTTTATTATTAATTAATATATATATATACATAGAATATACAGGCATACCCCGCATTAACGTACGTAATGGGACCGGAGCATGTATGTAAAGCGAAAATGTACTGAAAGTGAAGCATTACTTTTTCCCCACTTATCGATGCATGTACTGTACTGCAATCGTCATATACGGGCATAACTGATGTAAATAACGCATGTGTAACAGGCTCTATAGTCTCCCCGCTTGCGCACAGCTTCGGTACAGGTAGGGAGCCGGTATTGCTGTTCAGGACGTGATGACAGGCGCATGCGCGAGCTGCCGTTTGCCTTTTGGGTGATATGTACTTACTCGCGAGTGTACTTAAAGTGAGTGTCCTTAAACCGGGGTATGCCTGTAAATGAGAACAAGGCACTCCGTCAGGTAGATATAGGTGGGTGCAAATCCTATATAAATCAAATAGGCTATACGATACCGTTTGAGCGAATATCAGAGGCAGCACTCCAGAAAGTAGTAAAAAAAATTGTATTTAGTGTGACATATAAACCAACCGACCGAAACGTTGGTTTATATGTCACACTAAATACATTTTTTTTGATTACTTTCTGGAGTGCTGCCTCTGATATTCGCTCAAACGGTATCGTATAGCCTATATATATACATATATATATATATATATATAGTTTCTAGACTCTCATCATGGTTATACAATCTTATTTAGATGCGTTTTAATCCCCATTTTTTCTATAATTAAGTTTAAATTATATATTTTTAAGTGTTTAAGTCATTTTAGTCATTTGATGACATTTGAGTATTTAGCTAATATCATTGAAGTTTGTTGGAACATATATACAAAAATAATATAATATATCGTTTGACTGTTGTCTAATGCAGCGGTGCGCAAACTGGGGGGCGCAAGATTATGTAGGGGGGGCACAGGCTGCGTGCGGGGAAACCTGGGGGTGGGCATAGCTGTGCACAGGCGGCCAGAAGCTCCGTGCAGAGGCTGCTTGCGGTTCTCTGCTGTGTCTTGCAGAGGGGGCGGGGCCTTGCAGAGGGGGCGGGGCCTTGCTGTGGGGCCTTCCCTGCACACAGACAAGCCCTCCTCCTCCTGTCTGTTACCAGCCCATTTTCAGCAGCACATGGGGGGACCTGAGCAGGCTTAGTTACTCCCTCCCCTCACCCACCAGGTGTGTGTGTGTGTTCATCCCAGGGCAGCAAGTGCTTGTTCTGATGCCCACTCGGCAAAACGAATTGATAGCTGCCTGCACCGGCCTGTATACAATACACCTGAGGATGAATGAGTGTAACTATGTAGTTAACTTAGACCCAGAAGAAGATAGACACTGAACATATCACATTATTATGCTGAAGGCATACCATGTGTGCGAGCCGGCAGTCCTGGCTATCTCTAGCCCACCATTGGGGGACCCGGCGAGCCAAGCTCTGCCCAATCTCATGGGAAAAGCCCAGCAGGGGTGTACTGTAGAGTAGGTTGAGATAGGTCCCCAGCTCGAAGCTCCCCAGCGGGAGCAAGCGAGAGCTATGTTAGAAGAGTACTGGCTCCTGCTCATGGATAAGCCAGGCAGGACCCATCTCACTGATCACCCGGTCCACACCGGGGATCACAGACCTCCCCACAAAAATGCTTATAGGGTTGCAGTGGAGGTGAAGCGGAACATAGTGGGGGTGGTAGAAGAGATTCTGGCCTTAGGGGTAAAAGTGAGGTCTCAGAGACCTTGGGCTTCACCAGTTGTCCTAGTGCCTAAGAAGGATGGGACCACCCGGTTCTGTGTGGACTACGGTAGCTCAACGCTCAGACTGTGTCGGATGCCTATCCCATGCCCCGTATGGATGAGCTCTTAGATGAGTGGACAGGGGAGAAAACCCAGTCATCTACCTCAGCCGCAAGCTGCTGCCTTGGGAGGTGGCTTATTCCACCATCGAAAAGAAGTGCTTGGCCATTGTCTGGGCACTAAAGAAGCTTCAGCCATATGTCTGATCATAATCCCCTAAACTGGTTACAGAGGGTGTCAGGGGAGAATGGAAAGTTGCTCCACTAGAGCCTTGCCCTGCAAGAATTTGACTTTACGATACAGCACAAAAAGGGCAGTGAGCATGGCAAAGCGGACAGTCTTTCCCAGGACATACCCAGTGACCAGCGAGCCTCCAGGATGTCCAGACCTGGGAAGTCACCTGATGTGGTGTTTGCCCAAGAGCCTTCTTCATAAAGGGGGAGGTGTGACATTAGGGGTAGCCAGTCTTCCTAATAAATGTGAAGACCGACTGGTTACCCCTGAAAACCGTGGGTCACTGATAGCGGAGAAGCACCATAAGCCAGGGACACTGTGTGTATATCCTGAAACCTGTCCTGAATAGCAGAGCAACCGGCCTCGTTTTTAGCCGGAGAAGCCTTCCTAGCTGAGACCAAGTTCTGAGTTTGGGGCCAAGTTCTATTTTGTGCCATTCTCGTGGTTAGCGGGTACAGCCAGGTATCTTCCCAGAGGAAGGTACCGTGAAGCTTTTGGACCAAGAGCAGAAAGTTAGGGCTAGAGTTAGGCTAGAGTTTCCCCCCAGATCCCCAGTTAAGTGTAATTTACCTGTATTTTGTGTATCATTTGTATGTCTGCTGGTCTCGCCAGAATAAACATAATTTTATTCCACTACCTTGTTCTGCCTAGTGAATTGATCCCGAATGGTAAAAAGTGTTAAAAGTACTGGTCTACCATGACACGCACGTAGGGTGATGTCACAGTGAACACTCGTACAGAAGTCTGAGTGAGGAGAGACAATCAATAGCTGAGGCATAGCTGGATTTGTGGCGTTTCCCTCACCGACTGCAATTCCGTTTTTCCTGTCTCGGAGAGTGAATTTGAGAAATAAGCAACAGTGTCTAACAAGTTGAGGCACATTGAAGTACACCGATCATTCATCCCAAAATCTGAAGGATTATTTCACCCACTAGACTTGATTTCATCATGGGTGTCTTGCAACTATATACAGCAGTAACCAAAATAAAGTTGGTGATTAAGCATACTTACAGTATATGTGCTGTATACATCTATTCATTTGGACTTATCAATAAAGTATGTGATGGAAACTGGTAACGAAATGGAGAAAATCAGGGCTCCACGGATTTGCTCAACAAACTAATTTATTGCCAATAGACTTGACGTTTCGGCCACACAGGCCTTTCTCAAAAGCAGAAATGGCATAATGTGCACAACAGTGAACTCAACCCTGTAATAACCCTAAAACTTTTGAGAAAGGCCTGTGTGGCTGAAACGTCAAGTCTATTGGCAATAAATTAGTTTGTTGAGCAAATCCGTGGAGCCCCGATTTTCTTCATTTCGTTAACCCTGGATTGACACAGAGAATCCTGAACCAGGAGCAGCGGTAGTTGTATCCCCTTTTGATTTTTTATTAGTCTGCAGCATTTTTTTATCTTTCTACTCAGTATGGAAACTAGTAATACATACATCTAGCATATTTAAGTTTGTATGTTAATTATATTTGTGCTAATTATACCATTACAGTGATACTCTATGGGTTACATCTTAGAGGGTACATCAAAAAGGGATCGAAAGGACCCCTTTTAAATTGCAAACCTATGCTAACAATAAGTTGTAAGTACTTGGTACTGTTGTTTATTTATCTTCCATAAGCACTTTCCAGCAATTCGATCTGCCCTTTCTCTCACTATACTGTATGCTGTAGCCAGGAATCACTTTATATAGTAGCGATTGTGTATAGATTATTATGTGTCTGTCTCCGCTATGATTATATTTCCATTTGCAGGCAATCATTTTAATGATTTATATTGATATTAAAATAATTTTGTATACTAAAGATAAATGAAGAGTGCCTATCTGTAAGTTTCTCTCTCTGCGTTGGTTTATTGTACTAATCTATACCTTGATTGTTCACCACCCAATTAGTAATTATATTGGTTAAATCAATATCATATAAAAGGTCTTGAGCTTATGATTGACAGCAATCTTTGGAGTGTTTCATGTTCTCTGGTTGACAGATTTTGTTGTCATAGCCCAACCTAATTCACAATTCCAGAGTTGCATTGATGATGGTAATGTTTTAACTGTTTAATTGTTGGCACTAATATGTCTGTGTCATTTTACAGCAATGTTGTGAGCTGGACTGATAAGGCCAATGAGATTTTTTTCCTTGAGAAAGGCACGCAAGCGGACATAAACGTCGATGATCATTGTATACATTTTATACCTTCTTGATAAGACCACACGAGTGCCACATCTTCATTCGTTCTTGGATTGTCTGCGGTAGCTGTTTCATTGCCGGACCACTATTGAAAGCGCACCGGTGGCAAGTATTATACATTACGTGAGTGCACCGCTTTTGTGAGCAATGTTTTATAGGAATACTTTAAAGTCCAATGTTTCCTTCATGCCCTTGGGAGAAACACAATCTAGTTCAAAAATCCATTGTTTCCTTTTTAAGAAGTAACTTTTTTCTGTCACCGCCCCTTCTAAGGGGCAACACTGTTTTCTATATCTTACAAATGTGGACACTGTAAGGCTTGTCAATATGTGCAACGAGCCACCATGTTTAGGAATAATGAGGACTCAAAGGAGTTCAAGATCTTTCCTTATATAAATTGTCATATTGACACTATAAACTATTTGTGGACGTTGTTGTGGGAAAAATATGTAGGGAAGACGGGACGAAAGCTCAGGCTTGGAGCATTGGAGCATGTAAATGATATCCAAAAGAATCATGATACCCCTATATCCAGACATGTACATAACTATCACAATTGTATAGTGGTAAAGTGAACACAGGCGCAAACAAATAAAAAGTGGACACTAATAATAAGTGACTAATCAAAAACTTAAATAAGTGAAAAATGTGATAAAAATGTAAGTAAATACAGTTTCACCCCCTGCTCTGGAACCCACTGGAAGGGGTAGTCTTTACTCTTCCCCCACAGTAACAGCAAAACACACAAAATCCACGGGGAGCATGGGGAGGAAACAAAAATAAATTTAAGTGCAGCAAAAATGACAATGTGAAAAAAGCCTTCAATTGACTTGGCTCTAATGAATTGACTACTTACAAGATGTAAGAGTCAAAAAGGCAGGGTTGACTCAAACGGTCAGAGGTAAGTGGATGATGCAGTTGTCATCAAAGTGGATCAGGTCCCCAGGATTACGTACCCCAATGTAGAGAGAAAAACTGGCATAGCGCAGATCACTCAAGATAAAAATAGCTTTATAACAATAAAATATTATACTCACATTCTAACAATAAAAAACGGGCATATCACACTGCATTAGTGTAAGAAGATTTTAGCCAGCTGGCTCACCGTCCCACAACGTTCCCCCACTCCTCCGCCTCAGCCTCCGGTCAGCTGTTTAGACTGCTCCGACTGGCGTGTGACGTCACTTCCGGTTTCGCCGCTCGGTGAGGGCTGGATCCTCCTGCAACTCCTCTGCTGTATGCTCCTCTCTGAATAAGACTCCCACTCTACGCGTTTCGAAAGCGACTGCTTTCTTCCTCAGGAGTGTGGAGTCTCATGACACATTGCATGCTTTTATATCTTGGTGATCTAATTAATCAACAGGTGTATGCTATTCCTTAAAGTGCTACTGGGGTGGATAGTACAAATACAATTGCTCATATGCACACATGGGGTTAAAATCTCAGTATACATGATGGAAAATGCATAGTTAGGGGGATGCTTGGTGTACAGGATAGGGATTGAATATTTGTGGGAATATAAATATAAATAGTGATATCGCTATATCAATTTATTTTTGTTTCCTCCCCATGCTCCCCGTGGATTTTGTGTGTTTTGCATAACTATCACAATGACAATCCCAGAAGTATATCATTTGTGGGTATTGATCATGTAATCTTGGG
This sequence comes from Ascaphus truei, assembly GCF_040206685.1. Classification (NCBI taxonomy): domain Eukaryota; kingdom Metazoa; phylum Chordata; class Amphibia; order Anura; family Ascaphidae; genus Ascaphus; species Ascaphus truei. The sequence goes on from NC_134484.1 coordinate 448,587,269, forward strand.
AGTTAGGCAATGTGACCTAGATAAGGCATTGTTATGTTGTGAAGCAAAATGGATTTATAAATTGGTAACTCAAACTCCCAAAGGTCTCAATGAAGGATTTGTTTACTTTGTATTTTTATGGACAATATGTTTTAATATGCTATTAATATTGTGTTAGTCTTTTCCTTTTTAATTTTTGTGTTTTCATCTGTTAACATTTGTATATGCATTGGAGAGGGTACTTAATAACATTCAGCCCAGCTCTGAACTTCACTCCGGAAGAAGCACACAGTGGGAAACGCGCGTAGGGTGACATCTCGGTGGAGATACAGTGGAGACACTCGTGCAGCACTCTGACTGTGGAGAGACCACTGACAGCTGAGGCATAGCTGGATTTGCGGTGTTTCCCTCACTGACTGCAATTAGGGTTTTACTGTCTCGGAGAGTGAATTTGAGAAATAAGCAGCAGTGTCTAACAAGCTTAATACACCGATCATTCATCGCAAAGTCTGGAGGATTATTTCACCCACTAGACTTGATTCCATCATGGGTGTCTGGTAACTATATATTGTGGAATAAGTGATATAAGGCGCAAACAACTATTAAAAAGTAACAATAGTGAATAAATCTATATAAAGGGAAGTGTGATGATTAAAGTCCAACCACCCAGCTCAAACCTCACTGGTGGGACCTGTTTCACGGGTTCCAAGGATTCAAGTATTTTTCTCAAACATCCAGGGGGAGCATATGGGGAAAGAAATAAAAATTTAAGTGCAGACGTTTCTATAAAGTAGAATGATATAGTCTTGGCTCGTATAAATGTATTACTCACAAGATGTATGAGTTAATCAGGCAATTGGCAAATTGGGTTGCCACCCATCTGTATCTGGACCCCCCTTGTTTAAGATACCGTCAGCAGGATGATGTATATATAATAGAGAGAGAACTACATAGTGCGATCAAAAAGGTACAACTTTATAATTTAAAAAAACGGGTCAATAAAATGCGCACTTACAATGTGCCAGTAAAAATCATGCATGTATCTCACAAATGGAGAAAATGGAAGCTCCCCGAACTGCTCACCGCCTCCCTCGGGTGTTTGGCTGGCTTTCTCTCACGGATCTGTGTGCCGATTCAGAGCCTCCCTCTGGTAAATGTCTGGTAACTATATACACCAGATCTCAAGACTGAGCTAGATACTGCAAATGCTACTATTTCCGCCATGGATGAAAAGCAGAGCCAATCTGATAAAATGGTGGCTACGCTAAAGTGGAAGTATGAGGAGGCACTGAAGCAGATGACAGTCTTCCAGCAAGAGGTTCACACTCTTCGCATAGAGCTGAATGCCTCACAACAGGAGGTCAACAGTGTCCGGATAGAGGTGGACGTATCTCAGAAAGAGGTTCAGACACTCTGCAGAGCACTGGATGCCTCACATCATGAGACCAACAGCTGCCGCACAGACCTGGAAGTTTCCAGAAAGGAACTACACAGTCTCACTGAGGAGCTGGACATTTCTAAAGAAACGATTGTCAATCTTATTACAAATCTCCAAGTCTCCCAGAAGGAGCTTCAGACCCTCAACCTAGAGAAGGAAGTCTCACGCCAGGAGACTGTCATTCTCAAAGCAGATGTGCGTAAATGGAAGGAGAGCTGCAAAGAGGCCCTGAATAGTACAGAGACTGAAAAAGGAGAACATTTAAGATTACAAAGAAAAAACTTAAAACTCAAAGAAGAAAATTTGAATTTGACAAACGACGTCAAGTAAAAAAATGAGTGCTGCAGGAACGTCTGAGGACCCAGTATGTCCCCGCAAAGCAGCATGAGAAACTGAAGGCTACCCTGAGCATCACCAAAACAACGCTAAAAGCCAAGCTTAGAACCCAGGTGATGCGGCACAAAAGGGAGCACAAGAAGGTCCAGAAACTGAAACAAGTAACTGTGGCCCAAGCAAAGAAGTTCATAGTGCTTCACAATGCAATAAAAATGTGGAAGCAAGCTCAGAGAAAGCAAAGCATGCAGATAAATTCCCTGAGAAGAGACTTGCAAGACACACTCAAAAAACAGGGATCTCTCACGGATGAGATTACAGTCCTACAAGGACAAGTATTGACCCTGACTAAGCGTCAGTATCCCACAGCCTCAAAAACCCATGAAGACAAGGGTACAGTGAGAGCTGGGAATACCGCTCATCTGAAAGACAAGGTTGCAAAATTTGAACCACCTAAACAAGCACTAGCAAAACCTTCAGCCACCCAGCAGGCAACAAAAGAAGGTACAAGTGCTGAATTAAAACCAGAAGAATCCTTAGCTGATGAAGCTGAAAAGATGGGACATTCTCTGGAAGTGGGTGTGGAATTGCAACTTAATCTCAAAGAGGCTGAACTAGCAACCCCATTGAGTGGGAAAAGGGCAGAGAGACAGCTTCAAGAGCGTAAAACTCAAAGGGCTGTTTTTAAACGCTCTGCAACTGCTGCCATACAGTATGCCTACAATAAGACGAGCACCCGACGCGAGGGAAATCTCATGACCGCGCACGTAGATAAAAGACTATACTTGGAAAAAGTCCTCCTCGTGCGACTGAGGGGTGCTGATCTCAAGCACCTTCAGGAGGAGACACGAATAAACTGGAGAAAGAGCTCCAACCCCAGCAGGACTGAGGGTTCTCTTCCTCCATCCACTCTCATTCAAGTCACAGAGATATCTAGAATGAGAGTGGAAGGATGGGCTTTGGCCGTGGCAAGCCCGAGCTTCCCACAAACAGGGGAGGTATGTAACAGGGGAGTAATCCCTGTTCAAGTAATGTGCGTTTAATCTAGCAGTGTGGTGGTTAACTGCTGGTAGTCAATTAATAAACACCACCTGCCTGATTTAGATTGCTTACAAAAGCCTGTCTGTTGAGACAGGAAGTGGCTCCTTAGCTCATACCTGAGCTGAACTTGGGAGAGAGAGGAGAGATTGTCTTTACTCTCACAACCTGTCTTGAGCTCTGCCAGAAGACAGCATAGCTGCTTTCAAGACACAGGGGAAACTTCTAAACCTGAATGCTGACAAACCCTGAAGAAAAGGTAGCAACCAGGGACCGAAAAGATTTTCCGTCCAAACTATAAGGAACAGATAAGACTTTTATTACAAGACTTTTTATATCTATTCATTTCATGCTATGTGTTTGGGGCTGGGAGACATGCTTAACTAAGGGAGTTGTGAATTGCATGGTATTTCACTAGAACCACTCCCAAGTGAATAGAAGCTGTGTTTCCCCCTTGTTTGGATGGTTTCCTAATGTTAAGGAAAAGGCACAATAAAGCCTCGTTATAATTTCACCTTATAAAGTCTCCAATTGTGTACCTCTGTGAACGTCCGTCTACACGGTGTTTCCCTCACTGACTGCAATTAGGGTTTTACTGTCTCGGAGAGTGAATTTGAGAAATAAGCAGCAGTGTCTAACAAGCTGAATACACCGATCATTCATCGCAAAGTCTGGAGGATTATTTCACCCACTAGACTGGTTGTCTGGTAACTATATACAGGAGTAACTGAATCTCACATCATCACATTGGAGATGATGCATACAGTACTTATATGTGCTGCATACATCTGTCCATTTGGACTTATCAAGATGTAACCCCCTTGTAAATGAATGTAGCTGACACACATACACTGCCACTGCCTGCCTCCTCTCGTGTGTGTGCTGCAATAGGGAACTAAAACTCCCAGCTTGCTTTTCTGCATTTGGAAGCCCCTTCTGGTGCAGGAGGATGTCGCTTATGATGGATAGGACCTCAGCCAATGAGATTAGACTCTGGAGAGATGAGACTGAGAGAGGAAATCTAGAAGGGTCCCTGGCAGGACAAACTGCATGGGAAGAGCTGCTAGTGCAGAGCAGGCACAGCAGGTCTGAATGCACCTGATAGATCTCAGGACTGACTCCAGTTGACCCAGGACCATATATGTCCCGTTGGAGATAGTGGGTGCTGAGGGGCGATAGACCTGCTACGCTTGCAAGGAGGTCCAGCAGATCACCTGAATGGTAGCTGTGTGGACAACAAGCACCATGAGAGGGGACACTCTACAGCATCTGAAGTGGTACCAAAGCGTTTTACAAAGTATAGGCCTGGGACACTTATCAGTATTAACAAGCTACAACGGTGTGCCGGCACCCGGATACAGGCCTTTGATACCCAGGATTGGGTGGCCGCAGCACAGATACTGACATACTGTACATCTGCGCAGTTCCAGAATACTCTAGTATGTTTCTTAATAAATATGGTTATGCCATAAATACTACTGTAGTTTGTCTCCTGTTGTCTGAGCTAAAGCCACGTGTGGTATACTACATAGAGCGGAGGACTCTGGCCCCCACCTCAGCAGCAGGTGTTAGTTTGAGGCAAGTAAGAGGGGTACAAATGTGTGATGGGAACTGGTAATAAATACATCTAGAGTATCTAAGTTTGTATGTTCATTATGTGGGCTAGTTATGCTATTATAGTGATACTGTATTGGTTACATCTTAGAGGGGACATCAAAAAGGGACAGAAAGGATCCTTTTTAAGTTTGCGAACCTACTGTAGGAGTAAGAATAAGGAATAAGTACTTGGTACTGTTGTTTACTTATCTTCCATAAGCACTTTACAGCAATTAGATCTGCCCTTTCTCTCATGGGGCCTATGCTATAAGCGTTCATGAAAAAAATCGCCGGCCATTTAATTTGCCAGTTTTTTGAGTGTTGCTATCATGGTATTCAGAAAGCCTCGATTACCTGTGAAAGCAAAATTCCCAAAACGGGCGAGTGACGGGTGACGTGATGATCGTCTCTCTCAAAAGGGCTTACCCAGAGGTTTCTTTCAGCTGCAGAGAGAGCTGCTCAGAGAGAGCCGCCTCTTCCTGCGCATATCTCACCAGCGATCGCAAGATTTGAATATAACATGTAATACTAGTGTAGCTGAGTAGGGGGTCTCCAGAGCAGAACCACGTTGATTTCAGGTACGGGGACCAGTAAAATGGAGGGCACAAAATGATTGTACCCCAAAGAAAATTCACTTAAATGCACACCACTAATTAAAATATAAACTTTTATTTATTATTACATAAAACATATATTACCGAGTGTATATATAACTATGATTAAAAATAAATTAAATCGAATAACAAATGCACCAGTGTCCCTCTCAAATATAACAACTCCTACTCAGTACATAGTGGTAGGGTGATGGGGGTTGTATGGTGCAATCAGCAAAGGTGGAGAACCCCCATATCAGTAGATAGCACAGATAGTGTTTTGATAGTTTTACCAGGGCATGAATTAATGATGGTTATTATATCCCTATTTGGTTTCTCCACCTATAGAGTGCTTGATATATAATATAGTGTAGCACAGTGCCAGGGAACTAAGAAGGAGTAACTAGTAGGCACATAAGTGTCACTAGATACATTGTGACATTGCTCACACTGCACTTAGGAGTAATACATATGTGTATATCTAAATTGCAGCAAAATGATACAACTGCAAGTGCCACTTGAATCCACAGCAGTGAGCCCTTAGCACCCCTTGCATAGTCTAGGCACACTGAGAACGTATGAGAGGCACGATGTAAGACTCCAATATCACCAGGTGGAGATCAAGTAATATTCCCTGCCTGGTAAAATACAGCTAAGCACTAAACTATCAAACACTGACAGGCTGACTAACACTGTATTAAAAACTGCTCCATGACGGAGCCTGATGACGATATCACGTGCTCAACGCACGTTTCCCTCCAGCTACGGAGCTTTGTCAGGGACAATTTTGCACTAAGGGGGGAGCAGAGCTTATTTATAGGCCGCCGTCACCATAGCGATGCTAATCAAGGTCCGCCATTGCGCATGCGCATAAGCGCCTCGTAATGTAGTAAAGACGGGCCAAATCTAAATAATTAGTTACCTGTTGGCTCACAGGGGCCTGAGCCTCTGCCACGGAGAGCTTGGGGTGATGTACTTACAATCCAGTGCAATGCCTCCAACTGTGAGGGATCCCAACGTTGTGGGAGGAGCCCCTCACAGGACCCAACACATAAATCACACCCACACAGTATAAAAGAACAATAACCTTTATTCATCAACATAAGGCTCTTAACACTCTATACGTTATTACACATATGGACTAAGAATACAACTACCACACGCCTCGCAGGGCAATAACCCCACATCGTGTCCCAGCACCCCAAAATACCACACCCAACCCCCTTGATGTGTGAGACAGGGCTGCCCACAATGTGTATGTACTTTGGTGGTGCACTTTATAACGATACCTGTCGGGTGCTCCAGCACCTGGTCCCGCAGATATCTTCTCAAAGGATCCGCCAATCCACGATCTCCTCCGCGACGTCCTGTACTCCGCGGGGGCTGTTATCCTTTAGGAGTGGTCTCATTCTGAAAACAGTCTCTTTCTCTTCTTAAGTAGGCCAGGTCTCAGACCTATCTCTACTCAATACTAATGGGGCAGGTTCCCTATCCTAGGGCCTGTCCCTGTAGTAGCCACAAACTTAATCAATGTCTCAGGGCCTATCTGGGGCATAGGTGGTTCTGGCGTAGTGCAGAGGCTACTTGCCTCTCTGCACCTCCTTCCCGTATCCTCCTATACTTCCTGCTGCGCAGCGGGGGTCCCTGCGCTCAGCGGAGGCAAAGGGGGGGGGGGGGTGGACGGAGGACCTGGTACACACATAAAGGGAAGAAGTGCTTCAGACATAAAAGTAACATTTAGGAAAAGAAGTCCCTGCTCTGAAGAGCTTACAATCTAATCACCTTGGTGGCTAGTAAAAAATTGCAATGAAATGCTTTACTAGCCGCTAAGCTAGCCATGGGGTTAACCCCTCACACCACCCCTCAGGAGACCAACCACCTTTCCCGGAGCAACCACCCCTTCACCACTAACAAACATATCCCAACCCTCAAGACTAATGCTCAATATCCCTATTAGCCAAATATGGCTAATAGTGGTTTTGGGTAGTAACCAAAATAAAATACATATATACTGTATATATAATAAATAAACAGAACATTAAAAATAAATGTTTACCATAAACCATTCATTTTCACTGTGGATAACTAGGCCCTCTAAATGGGGGTCCTAGAAAGTCACATTGGCAAAAATTGGTAAGCTATAATTAAAAATACAGTTAATTAACATTATAATACATTAATAACCCCCACTCATTACCTTAGTGGCTAACCACTAAGGTAATGAAGGGGTTAGTCCCTCCCCCTCCCCGGGAAGGTCTAACCACCCTCCCTTAGGCTACTAACCCCGACCCCCCAACAAACCTAAACTCCCTCCACCCCCAGTAGACATGCCCAATATCCCTACTAGCGATGTGGCTGATAGTGGTTTTAAGTACTGACCAAAAAAATACACACTTTAAAAAAAATTATAATAATAAGATTCAAAATAAATTTTAAACATAAAATCATTGATTGTCACTGGAGATATCTAGGCCCTCTCAATGGGGAGCTTAGATAGCCATGTTAGCAAAAATACATGAACAATATGAAAATACAGTAATAACCCCCCTCCCCTCATTACCTTAGGGATAACTGCTAAGGTAATGAAGTGGTTAACCCCTCCCACCAACCCCCTCGGAGGCCTAACCGTCCACCCTAGGGCAACTACCCCCTTCACCCTTCCTACCTACATGTCTCCCTCCCAGCCGGGAGGAGACTTGGCTTACATCCTCATCCTTTGAAAGCGAAGAGGTACAGTAACTGCCTGAACCCCACCGTGTGAGGCCTGGGTTCATCTCTATAATTTAGGACACCTCCTTTTTGGTGCAAAAGGGGAGGGCACAGGATCTGCATCCTTATTGGACACATGCAGACTCCCAGGTCACCTCCACTTCTGTCACTCAAAGAGGCTGTAGGAGGAGGGAAAACCCCCACAGGATAGCCTGTTACTGCCTGGATCTTACTAGAACTTACATGACAGGGAAGGCAGAAAGGTAGCTGGCCCAGCTATGGCTACACTCTCCCCTTAGGTGAAAAATCCCATGATCCAATTTAGGTACCATCAAGTAACCTGGAATCTGCAAATCAAAACACAGGTTACAGGTAAGATATAGGTATAAAAAATACAGTACATAGATAACTACCCTGGATCATCCACTGATTCCAGCGATGATAAGAATAATACTCTTTCAACTTGAAGAAGACTAACATCCCTTTTTATATATCTGGCTGAGTTGCAATCTATTGGCCGGATGTCTGGGGATAAAAGACTGTTATGGTGGGGATTGCCTTCAAGTTCTACTGGAGCTAACTATGGCTGGAGGCGCTGACACAAGAAAGAACATCCAGGATCACTGTGAGTCTGTCCTGTTTCCCCACTACAGCACGGAATACTCAGCATCTCCTGAGCCAAACAGGTACCGAGCACCATACAGGACTGTAGCCAGGGTAAATCTCCCAAGGGGGGGGAGGGGGAGCAGCGCTACATTAAAATCTTGCGATTGATGGCGAGATATGCGCAGGGAGAGGCGGCTCTCTCCGTGCAGCTCTCTCTGTAGCTGGAATCAGACTTAGAACTATGCAACTAATTTTGACAGATTTATTATAAATCATTCTTCCTGGTAATGCACAGGTTATTAAGAATTTATATTAGAGTTAGGGACCCTTGAGATGTGGTCTGCTGTGTAGTGGCTCAGGGGCTTACAACACTTTGGCCAAAATGTTAAACTAAAAGACCATTTTATTTAATAGATATCTATACATATATATTTAGGCACTGTACCGTGTATGAGTTTCACTGGATGTGCACTGAGCTCTGTCTGTGTTTCATGTTCTGTCTCTGGTTTTAAATATATATTGCCATGCTCAGTAGCACTCCTCTGTGACACTTATATGCTTATATATATGTTGTGGTTATTTTGGGGGTTTAATATGAGCTTGTAGGTGTCCTGTATGTTCTCTCTGTAGCTGGAACAACTCGCCGGTGAGACCTTTTGAGAGAGGCGATCATCACGTCGCTGGCTAATCGCACGGTTTGGGAATTTTGCTATCACAGGTAATCGAGGCTTTCTGAATACCGTCATTGCAACGCTCAAAAAACTGGCGGATTAAACGGCCCAGCGGTTTTTTTTTTATGAAGGCTTATAGCATGTCCCCTATGTGTCTGTCACTGATAATTCCGAAGAGTGGTTAACTTTTCCAGATCTTGTATAATCTACTGGGATGTTGTAGATACTGAAAAGCCTTACATACCCTCAGTCCATAAAACAATTATGTTACATATAAAAACACAAAATTACTGTAGGTTAAGATATCACTTATTCATTTCTTTAGCTCTTAATTTTGGTCCCTTTGTCCATTGATGGGTCTCTAAAAGCATTATTTAAAAAAAAAATTGCTGAGCTTTAAAACTAGCACTTTTATGAAATACATTACTTACTAATGTTGTTTTTTTGAAAAGTGCAATTAGATGGGATATAAATTACAAGCACATGAAGGTAACTTGCACATAATTGATCGTTTTGTGGTTATCTTACACCAGGATAGAACAACACATTTTATACTATGCAATCTATAGCATTGTAATGATACTGCTACAAACAACCATTAACAGGCCAACGCTGCACATTTCTTTTAAATGTAGATAATAATGGCTTTTTACTGCAAGGGAAGTACAGTTTCAATTAAATATATTATTGATTTGCTACCTTCCAGAATTCTCTATTTTATAGAGAGCAGTACTAAGTTGACAGAAATGGTCATATTTTCTAAGCAATGCTAAGATGGAAGGTACCTTAAGTTTAGCCCGGTTCAGTAAATCTGGGACAAATTATATTTATACACTGATGTTAAGAGATTAAATTACATTCTTTGCCTGTGCATCTCCTGACAAAACAGCTATTTGCAAATCATTATACACGTTGCTCTAACTCAATTGTTTCTTACTGTATGTTTCTATATATTGTTCACAGCAAGATTTGGGTTGGTAGAAAGTCATATGAAGTCACTGGGGAGCTCAGAGTACACTGCTATTGATGACGACACAGTGTCCACCTGTCACCAGGCTCAACTCTTTTTCCTAACAATCTCATATCTGTGATTATTTGTAAATGACCTGTGTTTTAGAGATCCAGATTAGTATTTTTTCGGATTACATTATATTAAACCAACGTTGCTAATGGACCCTCAAATGTGAATACAATGTGAATACTAAGTGAAAAATGTGAATACTACGTGAACAATGGGAATACTATGTGAAGAATGGGAATACTAAGTCAACAATGTGAATATTATGTGAATACTACGTGAACAATGTGAATACTACATGAACAATGTGAATGCTATGTGAACAATAGGAATACTACATGAACAATGGGAATACTATGTGAACAATGGGAATACTATGTGAACAATGGGAATACTATGTGAACAATAGGAATACTATGTGAATAATGGGAATACTATGTGAATACTAAGTGAACAATGTGAATACTGTGTGAATACTAAGTGAACAATGTGAATACTACGTGAAAAATTTGAATGCTATGTGAAGAATGGGAATACTATGTGAAGAATGGGAATACTATGTGAACAATAGGAATACTATGTGAACAATAGGAATACTATGTGAACAATAGGAATACTATGTGAACAATGAGAATACTAAATGAACACTAAGTGAACAATGTGAATACTATGAGAACAATGGGAATACTATGAACAATAGGAATATTATGTGAACAATAGGAATATTATGTGAATACTAAGTGAATATTATGTGAACAATGTGAATACTATGTGAACAATAGGAATACTATGTGAACAATGGGAATACTATGTGAACAATGTGAATACTACAGTAAGTGAACAATGGGAATACTATGTGAATACGATGTGAACAATGTGAATACTATGTGAATACGATGTGAACAATGTGAATACTATGTGAATACGATGTGAACAATGTGAATACTATCTACGATGTGAACAATGTGAATACTATGCGAACAATGGGAATACTATGCGAACAATAGGAATACTAAGTGAACAATGGGAATACGATGCAAACAATGGGAATACTATGCAAACAATGGGAATACTATGTAAATACGATGTGAACAATGTGAATACTATGTGAATACGATGTGAACAATGGGAATACTATGCGAACAATGGGAATACTATGCGAACAATGGGAATACTATGCAAACAATGGGAATACTATGCAAACAATGGGAATACTATGCAAACAATGGGAATACTATGCAAACAATGGGAATACTATGCGAACAATGGGAATACTAAGTGAACAATGGGAATATGATGTGAACAATGGGAATACTAAGCAAACAATAAAACACAAATTATAACAAAGTGGTGAACTTTAATCAAGAAGTTGAGGATTAATATTAAGTAGATTGGTCAAGTAACAGTCAATACAACACTAGAGGACGTCACATAGTAATTAGTAATAGTCAGTTTACTTGTTGAAAAATCACAGAATCAACCTCCCCATTTTCTGGCGAAATAATATTTTCTATATAACTGAGAAATTCAGAAATGTAGAGATGTAGGTGTCATGGTCTTTTTGCTTTTTTAAAAATAAATACAAATAACAAGGTCTTGTTAGATATACGGGCCTATGCTACTAGCCTTCATAAATTAGATCGCTGGGCCTGTTAGGCCGCCAGATTTTTCAGCGTTGTTATCACATTATTCAGAAAGATTCTGAACACCGGCAATAACTAAATGTCCAAAACTGGCGAGGAGCAGCGATGTGATGTTCGCCTCTCCCAAAAGGCCTCATTCGTACTGTATACCTGCAGCGATCTACTGCGATCTGGCCTGTGCATATCTCGCCAGCGATTACAGGATTTCAATAACAATTTTAATACAAGTGTACGTGAGCAGGGGGTCTCCGGAGAAGAACCGCGTTGATTTCAGGTCCGGAGGTGCCGGTATCTCCTATGCATTTAAATGTCTAGTGTCACGTGACGTGGGATTTAAATGCATAGGAGATACCGGCACCCCATAAAGGGGGTTATCTAGGGAAGCAGGGGGTTCCCAGACCTGAAACCAATGCGGTTCTGCTTTGCAGACCCACTGCTCACGTACACTTGTATTAAAATTGTTATTAAAACAGCTTCATGACCTTAGCGGCTAGCCACTAAGACAATGAATGTGTTCAACAGCAATAGACTGTTTATTGGGGGTGGATTAAGGGGAAGTAGCCCCTGTGGGGGTGGTTAGGCCTGCCGGGAAAGTTGTGGGAGGAGTTAACCCCTTCACTACCATAGCGGTGGGAACCACTATTGCAATGAAGGAGTTAACCTGTCCTGCCTCCCCCGGGAAGGCCTAAACACCCACCCTTTGGGCTACAACCCCCTTCACCCGATCCCTCTACCCCCAATAAACAAAAATAAACACAACAACCCTACTACCCACCTCCTCTACCCCCCAAAACCACCTCACCCCAACACATACAGTACAGTAATGGGCAACATTACTATTATCCAGATATGGATAATAGCTCATTTGCCCATTCTAAAGCAAACATTAGCCAGCCATCAGAAATAAAGTAAATACAACTTTCTACTTACCCCTATACCTATTGCATGCACCTACCAGGACTTATGTGCCAGGGAGGGCAGACGGATAGCCAGGACCAGCCATGGCTATATAGATATAATATATTCCAATCTATTTCTCACACACACTATGCAGTCACATTTTTCATCTTTTATTCACTGTGGATCACTGTTACTCACTGGGAGTTTAGGACTCACATTGGAGATCACAAAGCCCAGGTTCAGAGTGGCTTTAGTGTATTAAGCACAGGCCTGTTATACTAGCGTCCTGCAGACTGAGGTGGTCCCTTAGTATTGACAGAGCACAGGTCGACTCAAGTTGAGAATGATTATTTTTCTTTTCTTTTAGTTTGTTCACTGTTTTTTTTTATCACAGTTATACTAAATGTTACGGTTTTTTTCAGGCAGCTCTTGAGTGCACCAATAGGGATCTTGTGTATATAGTATGATCAGTTTAAAAGCATACCAAAAGACATTCAAACAAATATACATTACAATAAATAATAACATTATAAAAAATAAGCCATTAAATCCATTGATTGTCACTGTGGCCACCTTAGCCCTCAATGGGGCCTAGATAACCACAATGGCAATCACTGTACACTATAAATAAATAAAAGTATTTCTTATCACTGCCGGGTTGAAGGCCCCTCCTTCTCAGGTTCACTTGCAGATTCATCCAAGGGTCGATGCCCAACCATAAAAAATAAAACCAATAAACAATCCAAGCTCAATGACAAAAATAAAAACATAAAAAACCATACAAAACAATCCCTGCTTGTTGGCACAAAAATAAACAAAAAAGTTAAATAGATCCAATCATATGGCATCCTGGGTGAAGATTGATGGATCCTCAACTTGACCCAAAGCAATAGATCCTCCGTTGATTGAAAAGTAGTCTCTGGTGAGTAGTTCCTCTTTCTTCTTCTTGTCTTGATTTCTTCTTTCTTTTCTTCCTCCTCTTCTATCTTCTTCCAGATGTTGACTCGTCTTCATCCTGTCAAATGAGATGTCACATTAGACAGACACATGGTACATTCACCAATGTACCAGCAGGGGCGCTGCTGATCAGAGCACTAGTCTATCTGAGAGACATTCTCTGAAGAAGTTTGGATATTGACTGTGACCAGCTGGAGATACATGTCAGAGTGGCTGCTGTGTGTTCAGCACTCTGATAGCCTGGATGAGAAGCGGACAGGGTAAACCTATTTGAAGCAGATCCCTGCACCTAATGAGACTCGAGATTTCCCCCAGGTCCCCAGTTTGGTGAGTGTATATTATATTGTGTATTTGTGTACTTGCTGGTTTACCCAGAATAAACTCTGGTTGTTAAATTACTTTGTCCTGTACTTAGTGATAGTGAACCCAGAAGGTTTTGGTGTTAAAAGGTTACTGGTCTCCCATGACAAAACATATGTGGGTATCAAGCATATAGGACACGCAGGAGGGATCCAAAAGATCACCAAATAATGCAATATGGTTAAAGGACAAGTGTTCCCAAGGAAAAAAACACTTGATACACTCACAAGTGTCGTTGATTTTCCAGCTTTCCACAGATAATATGTTGCTCTGGAATCTGTATTTATTTATTTAAAAAAATACCAGGAAGTAATACATTGAGAGTTATCTCTCGTTTTCAAGTATGTCCCAGGCATAGAATTATGATAACAAATAATACATGGTTGCAAATACATAGTTACATTAGTGAACAGAGTATACATTATATACAAAACATTGCATGCACTGTTAAAGATAATATATATTATAGGCGTATGTAACAGTTACAGACCAGATTAAAATTTGAGACAGCCTTAGTTTTGAAAAAACTTAGACTGGTGGTGGCTGTGAGAGTCACCGGTAGACTGTTCCAGTTTTGGGTTGCCTGGAAAGAGAAGGAGGAGTGGCCAGATACTTTGCTGAACCTTGGGACCATGAACAGTTCTTTGGAGTCAGATCTCAGATGATAAGTGCAGCATGTGGTAGGGGTGAGGAGCTTGTTCAGATAGGCGGGTAGCTTGCCCAGAAAGAATTTGAAGGCAGGAAAGATGAATTTTGCCCTAGACTCAAGTGATGACCAATCTAGTTCTTTGAGCATTTCGCAGTGATGTGTGTTGTAGTTGCATTGGAGAACAAAATGGCATATTGAATTGTAGAGGGTATCAAGTTTGCTAAGGTGTGTTTGGGGTGCCGAGTCGTATACTATGTCCCCATTGTCGATAATTGGCATTAGCATCTGCTGTGCGATACGCTTTCTGACCAGCAGACTAGGGAGGATTTGTTCCTGTAAAGTACACCTAGTTTGGCATAGTTTGGGATGTCAGGGTATAAATGTACATCCCAAATGTTAAATGGGAGGCAAACAATATGCCCAAGTATTTAAAACTAGTAACAGGCGTTAGCATTGTTTCTGATCTGGAGCTCAGTTATTGGAAGCTTTAAAAATTTAGCCTTGGTACCATTGTTACAGTCTTGTCAGTGTTTAAAAACAGTTTGTTTAGGGAAATCCAATTTTCAAGTCTCAAAAAGTCAGATTGAAGTACGTGTTCAAGGTCGGAGAGGCTATGGCTGTGTGCATATAAGGTTGTGTCATCTGCATATATGTGTATTGAAGCTCCCTTACAAGCTGTAGGAAGATCATTGATGAACACTGAGAAAAGTAGGGGCCCCAGAACAGAGCCTTGCGGGACACCCCAGGTGATATCCAAGGGGTTGGAGTTAGAGCCTGAGATAGACACATGTTGGGATCTACCTGATAGGTTGGAAAGAAACCAGTTTAACGCATGCTTCCCTATTCGAGAGCACACAAATTTGTTACGCAAGATAACATGATCAACAGTATCAAAGGCCTTTGCAAAATCTAGTTATATTGATCCAGTGAGTTGTCCCAGTTCCATTCCACACTGGATCTCATTGCAAACTTTTAGCAGGGTAATTACTGTGGAGTGTTTGTGGCGAAATTGGAATTGGCTAGGGCAATTTGTGTTGGTACACTACGACACACTTTATCACACTGCGGCCAGATCCGCAAGCCGGGAGATTTCCCGGCTTGCTAGTGGCCGCCCCTCGGCGTGCCGCGCGTCGTAGACGCACGGTCACGCGTCTTCGGGAGCATGCGCCCCCTGCACGCGCGTCCAGGGGCTCCCCGAGGGAGCCCTGGTGTCCCGCGATCGCGGGACAGCGGCAGGGGGTTCCGGGGGACCCGGCGGACCCGGCAGCGGTAGGGAGAGCGCCCCGATCGGAGGGCGCTCTTCCGCTGCTTCGGCGCGCGCCCGTCACTCTCGGGCGCGCACCAGGCTACTGCTGCGGCCAAGAACGGGCAAATGCTCGAATAAACTTGGCCGCAGCAGTATAGTAATCGCTTAATTTGGTGTGAACACATTTTGACATGACTTTGGAAAGAATTGGGGGAAGAGAAATTGGCCTATAGTTTGAGACAGTGTTTTGAAGATTGGGACAACTCTGGCTTTTTTCCAGGTCTAAGGAATATGCCCTGCAGACAGAATAATGTTGACTATGGAAGCAGTTGATTTGGCAATGGCTGGGGCACCAAGTCTTAGGAAATTAGATTGCCGTAAATCAGGTCGACATTGGCTGCTTAGTTTTAATTTGAGGAGCGCTTGTGTAATCTCTTCAGATACTGGGACTAATTGAAAATTGTGAGCAGTGTTGGGAGAGGGTGGGACTGTAGGGGTACTCTCAGAATGATGTTTATGTTTGTGGTTAGGGTTGCATTTCGCTAATAAGTTAGTAGCACACCCCACAAAGTAATCATTGAATGAATTTGCAATGTCAATTTGGCGCTGTCCTCCCAAATGACCTCAGAAATATGGCTTATCAACCAAAATTGATGGATGATCACATGGTACATCCCTCGTGGCTATCCTTTACATGGGACAGGGTCTGCTGGCCAACCAGAGCACGGATAGAGTTGGCGCCATCCAAGCCAGAGAAGGGGGTGTGTTATGTCTCTCAAGACCTCCCACCGGGTAGGAGCCACAGAGTCTGCAAGGAACAAAGGCTCTCCTTCCTGAGAGCCCATTCCCAGACCTGATTGTCCACTCTTCCCAACTCATCAAATGTCTTGACACCTCTGTTTCAACCCTATGCAAGGGCTTAGGCTAAGTTAATTGCCCAGTCTGATTGCAGAGAAAGGATTTCATACAATCCACATTTACAGGGCCGACACTCAAATCACATTACATACAGTGCTGGCTCAATTAGACTGCATTAACAGGGAATAAAGTGTTTTACAGACAATAGCTTGATACATAAGTGTTTTTTACATTCCCTCCCCAGACATTAAATACATTTGGCTGAATTAAACATACATTGAGACAGCCAGGATACATGGTTTTAGGGGTGACAAGCTGGGTTTAACCTTTATTTTGTGATGCCAGCTACCCCTACCGTCACGTTTGTTGAGATTTTAATTGTGTTTTATATATATCCAAAGTAAAAACAATTCTGTGCTACACGTATGCCCTTTCCTCTCTTATTTCTGAGGTAATTTGGGAGGACGGCGTCAATCATACAGATTACACAGCCAAGCATTAACTTTGAAAAGCTGGGAAATCTCAGACACATGTGAGTGTATCAAGTGTTTTCGTCCTGGAAACGCTTGTCGTTTAACCATATTGCACTATTTGTATTTTCTTTGTGTTTTTATTTTCATATATTGTGTACCCTGTGAGGATTTGCTCCCTTGTAAATGTTTGAACAACGTCTCTAAAGACTATTTGGAATGTCTTAAAACATGAAGCAGCCCTCCACCTGGGGGTTGTATACACCACTGGTGCGAAAACTGGGGGGGCGTGAAAATATCTGGGTGGGGGGGGGGTCGCTTACAGAGTTAAATCAAAGCAGTTAAATTAGATGCTGGGGGAGCGCATAAGGCTTCTGTAAGTTTCATTACCTTGTCTCCGGCGTGACGTTAGAGACGCTGGAAACAAGGTAAGGGAGGATTAGAGAATCCTTACCGTACCTATAATCTATATATGTACAGTATACCCTGAGACCATTTACACTCTGGATGCTCTGTTCTGCTCTCTATCAGATGTTTGGAAACATCTTGAATCTTTAGAGCAGCATCTGCTAAACTGGGTTGTATTTACATGTATATTCACTTTTAAACACATTATACACTGGTGTGTATAACAATCACTTTGTTCATTTTTAAAAATCCCAATTTAACACTTTCAAGTCACGTTTGTGCTTGTAAACGATATCTTTAACACTAGAAGCCTATTATAGAAATATTATCTCAATGTGGTATAAACGAATTATTAACAGCCACGTTATATCCCTCATCACGGTTTTGGCCCGAATGTCGCACTCGGTAAATTATTAGCACAATGTTAATGAATACTGTAGGAGACGAGTGCAGAGGTATAACCAGGGAGACATAGATTTGGGGGAAATAACCTTTGGCTTTTATTTAGACCGTATCTTAAAACGCAGCATGCAACATAAACCAGGTGCGATATTAACTGAACTTTAACGGAGTTCGATGTATCCGGGCTATTCTACCTTATACTGTTCATTTGATACATATGGTTTCGATTTTTTCCCTCAGAATTGCACCACCTTTGCTATGCCATCAGGTATGCGTCTTTACCAAGTGTCGTTGGGCTACGTTATTAAATGTGTGGGGCCATCTGTAGAAGGTGAAATTAGGTAGCTCCATTTGGTGCATTAAATCTTGTCCTCGTGTATAAAAGAAAACAAAAAACTATTGAAATCATATAGGATTTTTTTTAATGTCGTTTGTTTTGCCCCATAATAGCCCCAATGTTGCCATGTATATAGACCCCATAAGTTCTACGGTGCCATGCATTATTGTTTCTTAATGTCTCTATACCTTGTTTTCACCTTAGTGTAGTGTAGCACAGTCCAGAATTAACATGGGTTAGACAATCACGTTCAATGGAGGAGATGTATTTAAGAGATAGACATGCACGTTAATAGCTGTTATTGCACTTTTATGTATCTCTCATTACTGTATATCTCCTCTGAGATCTTCTGTTTAAGTGCCCCAGGAGATGACAATGATTTCACTTGTTTAACACTTTTGCTGCCAGTAAAGTATGCAGCAAATTGCAAATCAATGCATTAATCTGACGTGGCGTTAAGAGGACCGGCTGTCATGGACATACAGTATATGTCACAAGTCAATCCGTTTCCCTGGACTACAAATAAGATACAATGTATCATTTAACTATTTGCTGTGTAGAAATTAAATACTGATGCATGTAAATGAAGTTATGATATTAAAGCAGCAATCCCCCCAGAAACCTACAAGAGTATAAATCATACTGTATAATGTTAGTAGTGTACTCGGCTTCTGAAGTTGCCACGGTAATGTTTAAACTGCACTCGGCTCGGGGGAGAGCTTAATTTTAGCCTTCCGGACACTTATTACTCCAACTCTTAAATCTCCTTAATGGAGCATTAGATACATTTAAAAAAATAAAATAAAAAATGTATTTATACATATACAGTATATATAGAAAGAAAAAAAGAGAGATAAGCGCAAGCTCCATAGCATAACTGTGTGTCCAATTTATTGAGTGGTTAAAAAGAGACGGTCTGATGGACCTGCACTCACAGGGGGAGATAAAAATCGGACTGGTAATCCAGTCAGCCAGCCAGCACACACTGAAATCTGGGCCTGTTAACTAAATGTGGGTTGGGTAAAGTGTTTGGGAGACTGGAGGAGTAGGGAGGGGTGTTTACTCAGGCCGGGGGAACAGTCACTCCAAAAACGGAACCATTGTTTGTCCTTGCCTCTGGGGCACCTATCTCCAAGGGAGGTATCAGGCTGGCACTGGGAACCGTTGCTGGGTCTTATGCCCATTGGCATGATTCCCATAGGTTGATTTGAATTTTCCATTCCTCTAAAACCCGCTCTGTGGGCTATCTTAGAGCACTGTGCCCGCTCACAGCCCGGAGAGGTCCATTGCTGGCGAACTCTCGCTCTGTGATTTGCCAGTAAATTGCATCTGTGTCCTGATTGGTCGGCACCCCGCCTTCCATGGTTTCAGATGGAAACGGGGAAACTATGCAAGTCCCTGCCAATCACAGTTCCACAGACAGTTGGTGTGTTACTCCGACATTTGTGCTGAGAGACACAAAGATCAAAATGGAGGCCAGGTTGCATAAACGAGCGGGAAGATTGACGTTGCTAGCAGACGGCTAGCGTCCCTATGATACTGAGTGACAGTAAGTAAAAAAAAAAAAGCTTTGTGTGCTGTGCACGCGCATAGTAAGTGAAACTTCTTTGACTTTTGTCACAGAAATTGTATTTGTGTTGGTGATGTTTTAATTAAAAATCAAAATACAATTTCATTGACAAAATGCAAATAATTTTGACTTATAACGCACGTGCTCGGCACACATCCCCTGTATTAGCTATTTGCACTAAGTGTGAATTCCTCGTGTGTGCGTGTGACTGAGTGTGCTTGTGACTGAGAGTGTGCGTGTGACTGTGCGTGCGTGTGACTGTGCGTGTGACTGTGTGTGACTGTGACTGTCTGTGAGTGTGACTGTGAGTGTTCATGTGACTGTGAGTGTGCGTGTGACTGAGTGTGCGTGTAACTGAGCGTGCGTGTGACTGTGTGTGCGTGCGTGTGAATGTGCGTGCGCGTGACTGTGCGTGCACGTGACTGTGTGTGTGCGTGACTGATTGTGTGCATGACTGAGTGTGCACGTGACTGAGTGTGCGCATGACTGTGAGTGTGCACGTGGCTGTGAGTGTGCACGTGACTGTGAGTGTGTGCACGTGACTGTGAGTGTGTGCATGACTGTGAGTGTGCGTGTGACTGTGAGTGTGCGTGTGACTGTGAGTGTGCACGTGACTGTGAGTGTGTGCGTGACTGTGAGTGCGCGCGTGACTGTGTGACAGTGTGTGTGTCTGTGTGTGACACAGGGTGTGTGCGTGTGTGTCTGGGTGCGCGTGTGTGTGACACAGGGTGTGTGTGACTGTGTGTGACACAGAAGGTGAGTACGAGTATATCTGAATGACGGATGGCAACGCTGGGCCCCTCCTCCACCTTGATCGGGTGCTCGGTGTAGCAGGAAGAGCCCTCCCTGTAGTCCTCCTGTGAAGTTGTCCCAGGGTGGGGCGTCTCCTCGTCTTCCTCCTCGGCCCCCCTCAGCTCCTAGGTCTCCTCCGCCTGCTCACCTCCCTTGCACGGGGGTCCAGGAGGAGAAGCAGGATCCCTGCACGTCCGCCTCCCCCAGATATCCAGCAGGGCGCGGGTCTCCATGTCAGACAGACATCCCGCCGGGCAGGGGGTCGGTGACCGGCCCGGAGATCAGCTACAAGCAGGAGGCAGGCATGTGAAGCAGAGGCAGCGCAGGGAGGTCTCCAAGCCGTGGCGTCTGTGAGCGTCGCCATGACTACCGCATGCGCGGCATGTCAGCGGGCGCGGGGAACAGCGTATGCGTGGCATGGCAGCGGACGTGTGGGGGGAATGGCGCCGCTTCTGCGCATGTGTGGCGTCCGTCAGCGGCGCCATCACAACTGCGCATGCGCGGCATGGCAGCAGGGAACGGCGGCCGTTAGGAGCGGCGCCGGCGGCCGGCCTTGTGGGGAGAGCGGCGCCCGTTAGTCAGCGGAATACAGGGAAGCGGAGGTAAAGAAGAGGGAGGAGAGAGGCTGAGCAGCGGCTCCTCCTCTCACAGCCAGAGGACTTGCGGGGCTTCCGCCATCTTACTACACCCGCAGCACCGGAAGCTCTGTGGCAGTCATCTTGGTATACCCATGGCAGCGGATGGGTAGGGGTAACGGCTGTTAGGAGCGGCGTCGGCGGCTGTCGCCGCCGCCGCATGTCACAGCGGGTGTGTGGGGGGAGCGGCGGCCGTTGGGAGCGGCGCCGGTGGCTATCGCCGCCACCGCCGCATGTCACAGCAGGCGTGTGGGGGGAGGGGGATGGGGAGCCATGACGTCACATCCGTTTCACATTTTGCCCCCAACTCTCCAGTTTTACCCCATCAGAATAGGTGCCACTAAAGAAGTTTCACTTCAAAAATAGGATGCAAATAAAAGGACGATCCGCACAGATAGCGACTTTAAAAAGTATATATTTTTGAAAGAAGATTGAGGCTGTGTATATGGTGTATATGTAACCTGCCAAAAAAAAAATATTTATGTTTTTAGGTAACAGCTAATTTTATGCAAACTCATCATATTGTATTACTTATATCACAAATATAAAATGTACACCAAAATCAATATCTCACTGCAGATCTGATTTCTGAAGTAACTGGTTATAATCAAGGTCTATTGTTCTCAATGGAATAAAGATTGGTAGGTTTGCTCTAAATATGTGAAAACTATGAATAATCCTGGGATGAGAAAATATAGGGGTTTAGATATCAAGGCAAAACTGGTTCAGATCTTAGGCAAACACATATCAATTCATTTTTTGTAATATATTTAAATGGGATTTATTTATTTGAAACATCTAATGTAGTGTAGTTTATATGCACCAAAACTGCGCCAGTCTCGCATTAAGTAAGCAATAATATATCAACCTCGGGAATGCAAATTAGAATGAAGGCCATTTATGTCATATGGTTGTATAAACATTAAAACAAAGAGCAAGATCATTGAATTTTAGTTGTAAGTACTTCTGTCTCTGCTGCAGTATTGTACTGAATGTATATCCTTATTGATATAGCACCAAATATGTATGCAGCCCTTAAAAAAAAAAAAAAGACAAGATAATCAAAATACAAAAAGTGGAACGAACATAAAATCAGACAATAGGAAATGGTAACCCCTGTCCTAGAGATCTTAAAATCTAATGCCACGTCCATGCGTCAGCACGGAAAAATGCAGGGGGTATATGGGGCCATCTGTAGTACGCGCAAGCGGCAGATTTTTCAGCTGACAAAAGATTTTGATTTGGTCGTGCTACAGACGGGTCACGTGCGTGGTTCAGCCAATGAGGGCGAACCGCTCACGTGACATCACAGCCCCGCCTCCGCCATGCCTCCCCATCGTGCACGTCATAGAAATCCTACAGGCCACGGATCTCTCAAGCTACAAGCTGCGCGACGCCATGTGCTCTGTCGAGCGTGCACGCCTACTATATCCGAGGCCAGTTGCATGTTGGGAGATTTACCAAGACAGTATTGGACGTAGTAAGTGCAGCAGATGCCAGTGCTTCATCACAATGGTTGGTAACTTTGACTGTGGGCATGGGACAGTAGTCAGTCCAGGAGTCTGGGCTAGAATGTATTTTGAGATGGGAACACATCTCATGTAATTTTCTCTCTCTCACTTCTCCACCTCCATCGAAATCTAATTTCTGCAGAGACCCGCGCTCTAATATCCTACCAGCTATGGATTCCACTTTGCGCTCCTCCCTCTCCTCTCTCTGCTCTAGACCCTGACAACCTGGTCAGGAACTACAACTCTGCCTTATCCTCCTCTCTTGATTTACATACCCCTCTTTCTCTCTGCCACTCTCGCCCTTCTGACCCCAGACTCTGGCTAAATTGCCACACACACACACACACACACACACACACACACACGCGTTCTTGTACTCGCTCCTCTAAACACCTCTGGAGGGAATATTACAGTCTTCCTTCACTACAAATGTATCCTATCCCTTTTCAGCTCTGCCCTCTCACCGTCTAAACAAACCTACTTTTCGTCACTAATCAACACACACAATTCTAACCCACACCATCTCTTCTCTGTCTTTGACTCTCTACCCAGACCACCATCTGTTTCCTGTTTTTCTTCCTCCATTTCCGTCTCAGGACTTTGTTGACTATTTCAAGACAAAGGTGGATTCCATACGTCAAGACATCCCCTCTGTATCCTCGCCCCATTCTACACCTCTTTATAACTCTTATTCCGCTGTCACTGATAAGGATGTATCGCTGCTGATCTCCTTTTCTCCCTCTACTAGGTGTCCTCTCGACCCAATTCTCCCCCATCTCCTCAAAACTCTTGTTCTGACTTAGAGATGGATGTATCTGGCCAAATCTGTTTCCCAGATTTTCGTGCATTTTTGACGGAATTGTAGAATCCAATCTGAGGATTCAGCAACCCATTGGTGGATACTTAAAAATCCGTCAATGGATTGTGGGATCCGCAGACCGTATTGGCAATAATAATAATAAAAACTCAGTGAAATGCAAATTGCTCTTTTTGAGATTGAGCCGCTGAAATCTGCGGACCAAAGGAACTGGTCGATCTGCTGCAGATCCAAATACGACAACAAAATTCACCCGTCTCTACTTCTACACTAATCCGTACGCTCACACATATTTTTAACTCCTTCCTTTACTCTGGTACCTTTCCCTCCTCCTTTAAACATGCAAGTTATATCATTACTCAAAAACAGCAAGCTTGACCCGACCTGTCTCTCTAACTATCGTCCTGTCTCCCTCATGCCTTTTGCCTCTCATATCCTTGAACGGCTTGTATTCTCTCGCTTGCTCCATTTTCTTACCTCAGCCCTCACCAAAATAACTAATGAGCTCCATCCTGCCAAAGACAACGGTCATTATACTGCTCGTATTGCTTTACCTCTCTGCAGCCTTTGATACTGTGGACCACCCTTTTCTTCTTCACATTCTCCATACTCTTGGTATCTATAACAAAGCTGTATCCTGGATCTCCTCTTACCTCTCCCATCAAATCAGTGTCTTTCAGTGTCTGATTTGCTAACACCTCTATCGATCTCTCTGTGAGTTTTCCCCATGGGTCTGTCCTGGGACCTCTTCTCTTTTATCTTTACACACTCTTATCACATCTCTTGTGTTCAAATATCACCTCTATGCTAATGACACACAAATGTACTTTTCAACCCATGTCCTTACACCTGCTGTACAGAACAAAGTCTCTGAATGTCTCCCTGCTATATCATCCTAGATGACTCTTCGCCGACTCAAACTTAACATATCACAACTTAACATGTAAAAAATGTAGCTCCTCATACTTCCTCCCAAGCCTGGCCCTACTGCCCCCGCCTACATTGGCGGCACTATCATACAATGTGAAACCCAGTGACTTGGAAAGGCGCTTAACAGCTATAAATGTGATAAAACAATAAAAGTTGGTGAAAATGAAAAAAAAAAACAAAAAAAAAAAAATGGAAAAAAAAAAAAAGGTGGTGAAACTGAAAAATTCTCTCAACCTTCCAGGGAATATGCACTGATTCCCTTACAACAGTTTAGGATCCAGGGCAGGAAGGGAGCAGTATCCTCAGGAACACCCAGAAAAAAATACAAAAATAATCATGGTGCAGTATTATAAAAAATTTGGGGTCAAACTGTGAAACTTGGCTCTTGTAGATTGTATGTATGTATGTCTTTATTTGTATAGCGCCATAAAATGTACATAGCGCTTCACAGTAGTAATACATGTCATATAAATAACAAATATAAATAACACATCATGGGAATAAGTGCTTCAGACATACTGTAAAAGTAACATTAAGGAAGGAGTCCCTGCTCCGAGGAGCTTACAATCTAATTGGTAGGTAGGGAGAACGTACAGAGACAGTAGGAGGGAATACTAGTAAATGCGTCTGCAGAAGGCCAAGCTTTGTGTCATGTGTCCATGATTATCCAGTGCTACTCATATGCTTCTTTAAGCAGATGTGTCTTAAGGTGGGTCTTAAAGGTGGATAGCGAGGGGGCTAGTCGGGTATTGAGGGGAAGAGCATTCCAGAGGTGTGGGGCAGAAAGTGAGAAAGGTTTAAGGCGGGAGAGAGCTTTAGATACAAAGGGGGTAGAAAGAAGACATCCTTGAGAAGAACGCAAGAGTCGTGATGGTGCATAGCGAGAAATTAGGGCTGAGATGTAATGAGGGGCAGAAGAATGTAAAGCTTTAAAAGTGAGCAGTAGAATTGAGTGTGAGATACGCGATTTAATCGGAAGCCAGGAGAGGGATTTCAGCAGGGGAGACGCTGAGACAGATTTAGGAAAGAGTAGAGTGATTCTGGCAGCAGTGTTTAGGATAGATTGTAGGGGAGACAGGTCAGAGGTAGGAAGGCCGGACAGCAGGAGGTTGCAGTAATCGAGACGTGAGAGAATGAGGGCCTGAGTCAGAGTTTTAGCAGTTGAGTAACAGAGGAAAGGGCGTATCTTTGTGATATTGCGGAGGAAAAAGCGACAAGTTTTAGAAACGTTTTGAATATGAGAGGAGAATGAGAGAGAGGAATCAAGTGTGACCCCTAGGCAGCGTGCTTGGGCTACTGGGTGAATGATCGTATTTCCAATAGCAATGTGGAAGGATGTAGTAGGGCCAGGTTTGGGAGGTAGTATAAGGAGCTCTGTTTTTGCCATGTTAAGTTTCAGTCGGCGGATGGCCATCCAGGATGATATTCCAGAGAGGCATTCAGAAACTTTGGTCTGTATAGCAGGTGTAAGGTCAGGGGTTGAAAGGTAAATTTGTGTGTCATCAGCATAGAGGTGATATTTAAACCCAAAAGATGTGATTAGGTCACCTAGAGAGAGTGTGTAGAGAGAAAAGAGAAGGGGTCCCAGGACAGAGCCCTAGATAACCTACTATCCAGATAACCTACTATCCAGGCACTATCATACACCCAGTATCATACACCCAGTATCAAAAGTACACTGCCAAAGGGTCACATTTAACTTCTCCCTAACATTTTCCTCTCATATGCAAAATGTAGCTAAAACTAGTTATTAATTTTTTCCTCTGCAATATTGCAAAGACACACCCTTTCCTCTGTTGTTCTTTTGCTAAAACTCTGATGCAGGCCCTCATTCTCTCCCGTCTCGACTATTGTAACCTTCTGCTGCCGGGCCTTCCTGCCTCTTACCTGTCTTCCCTACAATCTATACTTCGAAACGCTGCTGTCAGAATCATTTTACTGTCTCCTAAATCTGTCTCTCCTGCTGAAATCCCTCTACTGGCTTCCTATCAAATCCTGTATCACACACACAATTCTCCTCCTCACTTTGAAGGCTTTACACTCTTCTGCCCCTCCTTACATCTCAGACCTAATTTCTCGATAAACCCCATTCCGATTCTAGTGTTCTGCTCAAAGATGTCTTCTCTCAACCCCTTTTGTAAATCCCTCTCCTGCCTTAAACCTTTCTCACTCACTGCCTCACACCATCTGGAATGCCCTTGCCCTGAATATCAGACCCCTTCTCTCAACCCCTTTTGTAAATCCTTCTCCTGCCTTAAACCTTTCTCACTCACTGCCTCACACCATCTGGAATGCCCTTGCCCTGAATATCAGACAAGTACTCTCTCTCTCCACCTTTAAGACCTATCTTAAAACCCACCTCCTTAACGAAGCATATGAGTAGCTCCATGGCTGATACGGTACATTACATACATCGACCCTGGCCCCTTGCAGGTGCACTTAGCAGAACACCTTCCTACTGTATGTTCTTCCTTCTTACCACTTACTGTATATTGTAAGCTCTTTGGGGCAGGGACTCCTTTTTCTAATGTTACGTGTATTTCTGAAGCACTTATTTCCATTATGTGGCATTTGTATTATTTGCTATTTTATAATATTATGTCACGTGTATTACTGCTGTGAAGCGTTATGTACATTAATGGCACTATATAAATAAAGATATACATACATATGTAGCCATGCCATCTGTGGATACTAGTTTGCTGCCCTCCTGGCAGTAAGCCCTGGTCAAGCAGGCCTTTCCAGTAGTTGATATGGGGTTTTCCCCCTCCGAGGAGCTGCACTTTAGTGACAGCGGGAGGGGGTGACATCAGGCCAGGGAGTGACCAATCAGTAGACAGACCTGGTGCCCTCCTCCTGGCAGTACTTTAGGGCAGTACCGCCCCAAATTCAGGAGTACCTTCCCCCACTTGAGGAAGGCAGGTCACACATTGGAGAGGATGAGTATTGGGCCTTCTCCAGTCCTCTTCCCTCTAGGGGAGAGTGAGTGTGGACCATACCTCTGTGTCTGCTAGAGAGGAGAAAGGAAGAGGCACACGAATTGTAGTGGAGGTGTTTGGTCTGAGGAAGGGACTGCTTGTCCTGAAACGTTATTATTGTTAGCTCTGATGCATCAATACATTTGAAATAATTTCATTCCACTACAATTCGTGTGCCTCTTCCTTTCTCCTATCTTGCTATTACTTTGGATCCAGCTTTGGGATGCCAGGATCAACGGAAGGTGAGCACCAAATGTAAACTCCTTAAAAAATTTTTCTTTAAAACAGTGGTGTGCCACCTATAATATCCTTTCCTCTGCTAGAGAGGCAGGGGGGAGCTAGGATGGCTGCGGGTGCCCTTGGCCTGTAGTGACGGTCCAGGGACCATCCTTCAGTGGTTGCTGAGAGTTACTGCATCGAGCCGAAGCCTGCTTGTTACTGTGCTGTACAAAAGAGATAAAAAAAACCATTCCTGTTGTTATACCTCCTGCCTGGTGCGTGACCTTACTGTGGGGAGAGGTAATAAGTTCTACCGTGGGAGATCACCTTCAGTTCCTGGAGCCTACGGCAGGTGGAGACGCTGCACTGCTAAAGAGATATGTAGGGTATGAACCCCAGAAGCCTAGTCCTGTGTCCCCACTACCACCGACGGACGACTCAGCCCTCCTATTACCAGCAGGTATCATGCACCACACGATCCGTGATGGCCACATCTCCCACCAGATGGGGGAAACACTGTTACGCATACAAAAGCACTACATAGAAATACCCATTTGTTGATTTAATGTACATCTGCAAAGTGTATTAGAAGAAAAAAAAAAGATCAAAGCAAACCACAAACAAATGCAATTTGAACAAATTAGAGCAGAGAAAGCATGTTGTAAGCACAATGTAGCTTCCCCAGTCCATCACACCATCACTTAGACAATTATCTTCTTACTAGAGCATCTTTCTTTTTCGTGTACAGAATTGTCTTTGAGATAATCCCATCTTCAGGATTTCAATCTTTAATGCATTGGGGACTATGGAAATCAGCAGCAGGATGTGTGGATTTAGAAATGTTAATTATTGCCACAGGCTTTTTAAAAGTGCTTCTTCATGGGAAGATTTACGTAAAAATGGAAAGATTTTGATAGATGCCACTTTTGAAGTAAATACTGTACAAAGATTTTTAACTTTATAGATTAAAAAGGCCATACTGTACGTTGTCTTCTGGTACTGGAAAGTGTTTTATGGTATAGCCCAATTAATAATTGTGGGCCCTAATAACTCTGACAATATGTGACAATCTTAATTTTTGAAGAAAAGTCAACAGATAACCATATACTATAAACATAGTGGCGGATAATGCAACATCACAAAAGTAAATGTTAGTTTATAAGTCCAATGTATTTAGTTTTTATTTTACATGATGCTCTAGGCAGATTTGACACATTGATAAAATAGTGAAAAAAATCTGCGCCGCTGATTGTAGTGTAGAATATTAAAAATATATATATTAACCTTCAACCAAGTGAATACGTATGTATTAATAGGATGCAAATAAATGCAAATGACTAAAGTGCCTCAATTAACCGTGTGATACATAAGTGAATATATAATACAAATATTATTAAATCAAGTGAAGCAATAAAAACCCTATTAAAAAACCCTTAATAACTTAAGATAGAGAGTCTGCTGCTGTGTCACTTCAGATGGCTCAACATCCAATAGAACTAGAGAGCTGATCTCTCACCCGTCGGCTTGTGTGTGACACCTGGAAAGGACAGCGGGACATTCTGGTTCTCCAGCATCAAGGTTACAACTGCATCTAAACCACAAGCAGCGGGGATAGTAGAGGGGTCCACTATCATCGGATTCCATCTGCTGCTGCCAGGTTAACCTCTTGATGTCCGTCGGATGAGGGGTCATGCTGACTGCTGAATGCTGTTTGGTAACAGGTGCCTAAGTACATGTATTGCCTGATTTTGTCTATATTGATGTACGTGCGAATATCACCTTCACTTCACTGTTCGCGGCCGTCTCGCGGTACGCCGAGTGTTACGGCATCGATGTGCTGTATGCTCGCAGCTCTTTTCACGGGGCCATTCCACGTGGAACATATGACCGCCTTTACCAACGCTTGGTCGGTATACCGACGCGAGAATGTGCGTGTCTATGTGGACAACGCATACACGTATTACCGTATCACAGTGACACCAAGGAACACAAGATTGCAAACCCCGGGACGGCTGTTGTTGTGGATTGATCAGGCGCTGAGCGTGCATCTCATGGACAGAAAAGTCACCGCCTACGGCATCTTGCTGGGGCGACGGAGAGGATATCGATATCTGTGCGGTGCATCGTGGCGTCTGTGACCGTTGCCATTCCGGACCAAGACACGACAGACCAGATCGACGTTATGGTGGCGGCTGAATATTATCCCACTCTCTACGACCCGCGCCCGCGCTGCCTGGCCGCTTCTACTTACGATGGCGTAACAAGAGTGCGTTTCAACGTTACGCTTATGCTTTTTGACCTGGTGGTGAACGAACCACCCTTCGTCTCAGTCGCTGCTCCGAGCGTCCTCTCGGCGCGTTATGCGGATGGTGTGCCATGCGACTGATCGATGCCGTTTGGAGTGAGGGCCGAGAGAAAGCTGTTCATACCGGAAGCCATCCTCGTCCGGCTGACGGAAACGCAAGCGCGCACTTGTGTGGCGGAGTGAGACCGGGGGGTGGACACGGTTCTGATCTATTTACTGTTTGTAAACGACATATCAATAAACATGGAACCCAAAGGGTTATGGAAACTGACCAAGCGTATATGTGGGCACAGCAGGTTATCGTCGAAACAAAAATAATATGTCATGCGATACACCACTCAGCAAACCACGATGCTGAAGACCTTTCCGACGTGAGATCCCATCACATGGCACAGGCGTTTCTGTTACCGCCCACGTGCAACAATCCCTTTCACGCGACCATCCTCGGCTGTTTTCAAAACACGCTAGTAAACCCACGTCAGAACCGCCCACGCGCAATCTCGCGCCGGTCCTCAAAACCCTGCATGGCAGCAAACACCACACGGACGACACGGCCCGCACCACCAGGGATTTGCCGGTCGATCACAACCCGCCGGTCAACACACACTCCGTGCTGTACGCGGCCCTGGTTATGAGACTTTTCACGGATCCCTCCTACGACGTGTCACTTACCATGGCCTGCACCATGGTGATCTTGGCTCTGTCGGACGAATTGCATACGTGCATCGCAGCGTTTAACAAGTCCAACCCCGAAACCTACCACCGGTATGCTTTGAAAAAACTTCTGCAAGATTTCACTGTTGCGAGCCACCGGGTCGGAATGCACGATTCGTTTATCAAGCCCGCTCATATGACGTGCGTTTCTCCCGTGCCTTCGGTTACCGCATTCAAAGCGTACGACTCCGCCACCGAGGCACGATTGGCACACATCTTAGCCGGCGACCCGGACCGATCGAAGGTGGGGAACGAAGCGTCTATGTTACATATGAATATTATCGCCCAAACAACGGACGGCAACAGTGCCTGGTTGTCTCGGACCCTACCTTTACAGCTCCTAAAGCGAAGCCCGGTACCTTGTTGCTACCGCATATATTTAAAGGAAAAAGCACTCCAATGCACAGCCAAAAATAGAGTGGGTCCCAAGCAAAAATAGTAAAATATAATCTTTATTGGTCCATATAAAAAAAACGGAGGTTTTTCCTCCTACGCGTTTCGTACGCGTAGGATGGTACTTACCACCGTTTTTTTTAATATGGACCAATAAGTGCTTTTTCCTTTGGATTCCTACTCATTCTCCTGGTTGCATGCCTACAAAGATACACAGGACTCGGGCAACTATATGTGAGTACACTATTGCATCTTATGTTTATCTAGGACTCTCCCAATGAGGCTTTAGGTCTGATTTTTTTTCAATCTCAGCCTTTAACCTTCAGGGACAGAGATACCCTACTTATTGATTGTGCAGTCACTGAAGTGCTATGGTCATATACCTCACAAGCCCCAGTTACCTATCCTTTGCATCTTTATAAATGACTTATACTATTGAATCAAGACTGGACGCACATGAACGTGATCGTGCCCCTGATGAAAAAAGGAGCCGTGGCAAACGTGTCGATGTTGGATATCGGCACCACCCATGACTCCTTGCAGTTGCAGGACATGCAGTGGGCATCTGTAGACTCCGGAGACGAGGGCACGTGTATCGCAAACGACGAGACGATGTTCCCCATCATATTCAAATGTCTCGATACGACACATCCCACCGACATAGTTCTCATAAGCAGTAGCATGACGACCGGGTCGTATGGGTTCGTGTTACCTGTGCACAGTCTATTCCACGATCACGTTACTGCAAAGGTTACCGAGAAAGATATCCCGTGTACCGAGGCCATCGAGACGCACGTGTTCGAAATGATGGAGGAGGCAAATGTTATGCTACGGTTGCGACACCCCAACATTATCGCGTGTTTCGCCCCCTATCTGTGCGAGCCACACGAGGAAGAGGACGACAACGATGACATGGACATCACGCCGGCCGTAGGAGAGGCCCTGCAGGCCTATTTTGACTTGTTGGCCACTAGACCAGGTTATTTTGATGGAATAGGCCCTGTGTACCTTGGGCGATCTGTTCAGCAACACGCACTTGCACGATAAAATTTTGGCTCACCCGGCACTGCCCTTTCACTTCGAAATAGACACCCTGCAGGCGTTGTGTTATCTGTCCAGGTTCGACCTGGTGGACTGCGATATCAAACCGGCCAACTTGATGATTGTGCGGCCAGTGACAGCGCCAATACAATGTACATTCGCGTATATGGCACCCGAGATATGTTTCCTCCACGAGGGAGGTCTCTAACAGTGACTTGTGGAGTTTTGCCCTGATGTTTTACACCTACTACACAAAAGGCCGATATATGTTTGTGTCTCGAAATTCAAATCTCAACATTCACGAATACGCCAAGAACCTCTGACTGGCAGCGGGTCTTTATTCCCAAAAAGAGCTTGTCAGGGTGTACTACCATTATCCCGAACTCCGCGACAACGCGTTCGACCAGACGATAGGTCCTCTGAACTATGTGTTGCAACGACTACTTTGAAACACGTAACTTTTCCGGTACACCTCTACGCTATCCTAGGAGAAGTACTTACGTTGGATTGCAAGAGACGACCCACCCCCAACCAGCTCCTAGCAAAATATTCACGAGCAATACGCCACGGCGCTTGCCAAACCGCTCCCTTATGTAAATTTAACCATGCTGTCTCGAGTCCGTGTCGGAGTCGGCACCCAAGATCTCATGATATCGTCGGTGTACATGCAATTACCCCGCGATGGGCTTAACACAAATAACAGCACGATACAATGGCTCTTCAAATGGGACTTGGGATGCAACACCCCTGCCGACGTCCGCGAAAAGGTGGAAAAATTAATCGCCCGCACCAGGCTTGCCCCCTGCAACAACATGGACTCACCACATGAGACCCCGGTGTGCGCTCTCAGCTTTCATCTACACTAAGGGCATTTCTGTCAATTATGAGAACCTGCCCCAGAGCGCGCCAGCCGGACTAGTGGGGTATTTTTCTCAACGCGATACAAACGTGAGAAACAACGC
The DNA here is from genome assembly GCF_040206685.1 of Ascaphus truei. Taxonomy (NCBI): domain Eukaryota; kingdom Metazoa; phylum Chordata; class Amphibia; order Anura; family Ascaphidae; genus Ascaphus; species Ascaphus truei. Next base: position 448,620,347 of record NC_134484.1, read on the forward strand.
ACCAGCTTATCGATGCACCGTGCGCGCCCCCGAAGACCCTCGTTATCTGATCATGCAGACCGAGCCGATTTGAATCCGTGTGTGTGACTGGTTGATCGACACGGCCCGACTGAAGGACATCCAGGAGGTGGGAATGTCCGCACCCTGTACGCCCTATCCGTCTTGGGTGACAGCTACAGGGTTCGTATTAAATTGTTCGACATAAACCCCGCGCTGAACAATCATGTGTACATGCAGTCCCCGGAGGTGCTGATACACAATGTAAAAGACAAGAGAAAGTTGGGCTTGACTGCCGGCGTGATGGCCGGGCCGGCAAATGCTTGGTTGTTGGGTTCCTTGTTATATTACATGTTAAACACCACACCGCTGCTGGCACGACAGGACATGGAATGAGACGACTACGTGGTGTTGACCAAGGAGCTCGGAGACCACTCACCCTCCAATGGACGTCTCCAAACACCCCGTAAACAGCAGAGGGCGTGTGGACTGTGTGTAACGCGGTCTCCAAAGACTGGGTGCAGCTTCTGCATTATGAACAGACGGCGTGTCCGACAGTTGCGCAGTTTGCGGATACCGTGTTGGATCCTTGCATAACTAAAGAGCCATTACCCATGTACCCGGCAGCGTTCGATCTGGCAACTCTAAAATACGTAACCGTAGAGAAGAGGGTCCGTTCGTACATGTGCTGCTCGGCACGTATGGCTACTATATACTAACTGTGTGGTGGACGGATGGGACACGACTGACACAGAATTGTAAAATACACACAACTTTTATTGAATATACAGAAACACGACACCTCTGCCCCGTGCGTTTATAAACAAAAACAACACACAAAACAACAGTATGTCGTTTGTGACGTCAATGTACACAAAACAAAAGATCTGATACATATATACAATGTCAGAAGTCACCCGTTATTATAAGAGGTGGGTATGTCAGAAGTAACCCGGTTATTATATGAGGACGGTAAGATCGGCGTTTAAAACTCATCGTCAAAATCCTCATAATCGCTGGCAGTCATGTTAAAGTGAGGGTCGGGGGCACGGATCACGGGAGTGTCAACTATCATCTGATTGTCGACCAAGTTACAACCGGATGTGGTTTTTGTGCTGTCCCTATCGCCGTCGCTATCACCGTTGCTATCGCTGCTGGTATCGATGCAGCTGCTGCTACTGCTATCGCTGCTGCTACACTTGTGACGTTGACCAACCACGTTATCGCATGGTGGAGGCGAGCCTATCTCCGAGGGAGTGTCGGCGTGTATCGACAGAGTGTTGTCGGGTTCGGAGCTCTGGGATGACGGTCTCCGGAGCTCGGTCTTTCCCTTCCACGAGTGTGTAGTGTACGAGCTGGGTTGCCAGAGACCCATGTCCGATACACTTTGTGTGTCGGTACCACACGTGGTTGGGGAGACAAACACGGACGTCTGGTCACACAACGAGGTGACTATGTCTTGCGAGCATGACGACGCGGTCCTGTCTCGTGAGCGTGACGACGCGGCCCTGTCTCGCGAGTGCAATGAGGTGGTGCTGTCCCACTTGCATGATGAGGCGGCGCTGTCTCGCTTGGGCGATGAGACGGTGCTGTCTCGCGAGCGCGACGAGGCGGCCCAGTCACGTGAGTGCGACGTTATGTTATGGAGCGGACGTGTTCGTGTCGTGTTGCAGGGGAGTCTCCTATATTTGGCTGCATGCTCTTCTCGTGACATGCGCAGGTAAGCTGCGCGAACCGGCAGTCCTGCTTTGATTTATACAAGGGGGCCAGGGTCTTTGTATCTAATGCTCGTATGGCCGAAAGCGCAGCAGAAAATTCCTTTTCAAAACTCAGGTGCTTGGTGTAGACTAATTCTCTGGGAAAGTCGGGGAATGTGGATACCCAACTATCAACCAACACATTCAACTCAGTACAACAGTTTCGGTTAATGTAAAGTCTTATATTGCCATGTAAATCAATAAACATAGCATTCACCCGTTGGTACTGATTGGCATTGTTAACTGCATACTAAACATCGGTGAGATATACTCTTGACTCGTCCCTTTTAATCATGCTTTCCCCTACGGCCAGTTTGTAAAGGAGACTAAAACGCATACCCATCCACCCATGCGGCATGTTGTAGGTGTCATTACCGACCACAATATAATCCAAAACGCCACAGATAAAATGTTTGCGTTCTGTGGGTCTCATAACTTCATAACCTCGTCGTACAAAGCACCTTCTTCTGGGCTATATTTGCCCGCCGCCGGCTCGACATTGCATTTAAATCACTCTTTTGTGTGGACAGGTAGGGGTCGTTTGTGGTGCGGCACGTCCGCGATGGACGTCAGGGTTTTGTTTTGCGCAAATGGAAACAGTAGGACAATGTCCGATCTCACCGCCGACGCGATATGGCACCCCACCTTATATGGGAACGTGTTGCCTCCCTGTTTGAAAACCATGTCATATAGTTCACCCTTGCTCGCCCGCAGGAAGATTGGGTTGATGGCGGCACGGCGTTGACGATAGGCAGTCTTACGTATGTCGGGCACACAGTCATTCAGTTCCACGCATAGTATTTTTCTTGCGTCTAGTTTACACGCGTCGATCGGGCCGACGAGTGGGTGTTCCCTGATCAAATTCAGGATTAGGTCCAACGCTTTTCTGGCGCTCCGGTTTGAGTTTTCCGGTATCTCCGACAGACGGTTCCATATGTCGGCCAGACCAAATATCGATTTAAGGACAGGATCCATGTCCCCGCCACCTCCGACAACACTCTGTTAAGAAAAACATAATGCATGTCACAAACAAGTACACAGAACAAATGCACGAACCGAGATGGACAGACAGATCACGCACCTGATCACGTACCTGTGCAGAGCGGTATGCGCGCACCTGCGCGGCCGTCCCGGTCTGTCTGGACTGTTGGGTGCTGGAACCGGAGATGCACGCTCTTCCTCCTGCACTGTGACAGTTCTCAGATATATGTGATGAGGAGTTGTTTGTTCTACTTTTGATATTCTGTATTTAGATAGGCGTTGCCTGTTTTACTTATGTGTGCAATATCACACAGAGATCATCCCTTCTCCCCTGGCACTATGTGGTGAAGAGAGATATGTTTGTTTTGCTTTTGTTAATGCCACTGACAGAACACTGTTTTTTTTTTATATATAATTCTCCTGTTACTTCTGTGGGCAATTATGTTACCAAGAGAGCAGATATTTTTTTAGCATCGCCGGGTAGGTTTGTCAACGCCGGTTCAGGCACCGTGGGGGACATCGCTGGATCAGCGGATCGCTATCTGGTTTCCTGTCGGCACACCCGGGCGTTTGAGCACCTGGCAGGTACCTTTTCAACAAGTGCACCAACAACCACTACACTTTCCATAAGTGGGCCGCGCGGTCTCACACATTGGGTGGTTGGGAGTGGGACTCTTGGGACACGGTGTGGGCAACATGGTGGTGGGTTACAGCCGTGTGAGGCATGTGGGTAGTTGTGTCTTTAGTCCTATAGAGTTATAGCCATTATAGAGTAATAAGATATATGTTACAGTAAAGGCCTTTCTATTTTACATTGTGTGTGTTCATTGTTGGGATCCCTCTCAGGTGGCGGCGCTGTACGATATCGTTATTCTTGCACCTCAGGCTCTCTGTGGCGGAAGCTCAAGCTCCCAGTGAGCCCACAGGTAAAAGCAGCACCAGTAGCCATCTTGTTTAGAGGGAAACAGGGCTACATAACATCATTATTTTGTTGTGCACAGGGGTTAATTACAAAAAGCCAACTGAAAGTGAGAGAACAGACAGGGGTTAATTATGGTTTTTTTTGTAAAAGAGAGACATGAAACCGCAAACTTCTTGTTATTACTTCACAAGCTGGACTGAAAGGTTCAGGGCACCAGGTAATTAGCTGATGTTTTTTTTTAACTAAGGCCCCACCCTCTCCTGTGCAAGGAGGAACAAACAACACACAGTTTAATTTCACAACGGACAGTTTGTGCAGAGGGATATTACACAGACAAGATCTCATCTCACTTATATTCCTTAGCAATGTTAACAAGGTTGTTAGTTTGCACAGCGAAGAAAGAAGAGCTGCCTGCACTGTATAAACAGAGCTACCGGGACAGTGTTCGATAGGACACTGGACTAAGCCGGCCGTCCCATACACAAGCTACCGATCTGCTCCAATCCATGTCCGGCTGTGATGAGTATGTATGTATCTATGGGAGTCTGTCTTGTTTTATCGAGACTCTGGTTGTCTTCAACTCACGAATAGAGTTGGACTCCGTCGGGGAGGACACCGTTGCGTTGGGTGACTTCGCAGAGCGACATCTGTTCCAGCGGACTCGTGTCGTGTCGGACGCCGTCGTGTCGGACACCGTCGTGTCTGACGCCATCGCGATGCACTCCATCACGTCGGGCTCCATAGAGTTGGACTCCGTCGTGTTGGACTCCGTCGTGTCGGACTCCGTCGTGTCGGACGCCGTCGTGTCGGACGTTGATACGGTATGTATATGTCTATGTGTGTCTATCTTGTTTTACAGAGACCCGTGTTGTCGGTGGTGTCCGAACGACAGCGGGGAACCAACGTAGTCATGACGGATGCGACGGACGGTCTTTGTGTCCTCCTCTCCGGATCCGTCCGTGATGGGTACATGTCTATATAAGGGAGCCTGTCTTTTCTTACAGAGACTCGGCTTGTCTTCGCCATGTGAACGGGACCGTTGAGACAGACGCAATGGCCGTCACTCCCTCGTCTGTTTGCGAGGAGAAACCAAACAGAGTAGGACTGACGGGCATCGGTGCGGACGTCAACATTACGTGTATGTATCTATGTAACTGTCTGTCTTGTCTTTCAGATACTCCCGTGGTCTTCGCGTATGATCAGAATCGGGTGGACCAACGTGGTCGCGGTCAGTGTTGGGTTGAGAGGGTATGTACATATATCTTGTCTTTAAGATAATTTGTTGTCGTCACACACAATCAGAATAGGAGATATCCGCGCCGACGTCGTCGTGACCGACGTGACAAGACGACGACGTTGGTGCGTCGAATTTCTCGTCGGTGTCGGGTTGAAAGGGTATGTACATGTAGCCAGGTCTCCTCTGCCTGTCAGCAACCCCCCACCTTGAGCGCAATCGCGGATACCGCCGAGTCCCAGGGAGGCCCTGCTCGGTGATCGCAGAGGTGAGGGCGGTCAGGTCCCGGCTCGGGGGTTGCCGGGGACATGTGCGGCTGGTTGCCAAGGCCGCACGCACGTCACAGGGCTCCCAGCGCTCCCGGAGCCGGGCGGTGAGGACGCTGCCATTGAATGGTGGCTCGCACATGTGCAGTGATCGCGCATGTGCAGGTAGCGTCCTAGAGCTAGGGAGAAGTCGCGCGAGCGTGAGGCTAGTCAGGGAACGGTTGAGGCAGCCCCAGATAGCTTGCGCAGGCGCAGGACAGGAGATAGAAAACCCGCGAAGCCCTAGCCTACCAGGGAAGGCTCTAGGTAGGGACTACGATCCCCAGGAGCCTTTGCGCGGCCCACGTGATGCCAGGGAGCCAATAGGGCTTAGGATTTACAGGCAGGCAAGTAGATACATTTTCACGGGTTTGCAGCATGTTAGTCAGTTGGAGCCAGGGAGTTGTGAGGGAAGGAAGGGTGCGGGGAGCGAGTGCAGCTCCTGCACCCAGATAGGTACCCACACCCCAGGTAGGCCCCAACTCCCCACCAGATTAGTGGGTAATTGATCAGGGATGGCCCAAGATAGGGACGTGGCCCTTAATGTCAGTGTGCTGTCTTGTCAGGGTCACGGCTGGCAGTGCCGTGAGGTCTGACAGGCAGGCACAGTGTTAGTGCAGTACGTTAGCTGCAGGTAGCGAGTAGGTTGTAGCAAGTTACTGCAAGTGCTGCGAGTGCTAGTAGTTAGTTAGAATCAGGACCGGGAAGCGCTAGGGGGACGGGATAGGCCATTAACCCCTTAGGTCCCAGGTAGGTCCTCATTCCCCAGCTTGTGGTTCTACAGGGACAGGCCCTAGGTTAGGGACCGTGTCACGTAGTGCCAGTGATAGACAGGGACACAGCGGCTGCTGCGCTCCACGAGAGACGACTTGGGCTCCAGTCAGTACCCAGAGACCAGAGACTATCTCCAGGGTGGGATCGCCTCTGGGGGACCCCAAACAAGGATTCATCGGACCGGATCAGACGGGATCCCAGAACGACTGATCCTTTGCGAAGCTGTTGCGGCTCCGAGCACCGGAGTGCTCGGCAGGTACTATCAAATACACAAGTGCACCAACGAGCCCTTAGTATAATAGTGACTGCGCAGTCACCCATTGCCTCTCTCTGCCAGAGTGCGGGACATTGGGTGGGGTTTCTATGGGCACTGGGTGGGATCACCTGGTGTTGGGTAAGCGTCCTGCGCGACGCAGAAGTTAGTGTCTCCTCTAGAGAGGGACACCTGTTATGGTGGTATTGCTGTTACATGTTTGCTTTGCACGTTAGTAGAAGACATTGGTTAGTATACATACAGTGTATGTGATTATTGTATTTGTCCTGCGAGGAACTACTCCCCCTCTGGTGGGAGCCATCGCAGGTGGAGGCGCTGCATCGCGTAAGTGGTTACTCATAATATCATAATTGCCCCAGGGTCCCCGTGGTGGAAGCTCAGCCCTCCTGTGAGCCAAGCAGGTAAAGCACCACACACCTGGTAACATTGTATGTTCCTTGCACCCACAATATATCTGCGATTGGGGGGGAAAACCCGTTACATTTGGAGGCGCTGCTGAGATTGCAGGGGCGGAGATCTGTTCCATTTTTTTTCATATTGTCCCATTAATATTTTTCATCATGTCGGTGCCGTCACAGCAAGACGTCAATGACTGGGCCTTAGCGCGGCAATTATCCCCAAGGCGCGTGTTTGTAGTGGCAGGAGTATCCAATGATACGGCCTTATCCACAATGCACGCACAAGTAAGAACTTGCCTGGAATTGGCCACCGCCCGGGTGATAGACTATAAGCTGGATACTGACGGCCGGGGGATTACCTATCTCCTGTTCACCACGCGTGACATATGCTTAGAGACTGTTCCCCATGCATTAACCCTACCCGAGTCCTCCGCAGGGGATTGTCTCATGATCTATGCAAAAAGCTGCAGTGTAGTTGACAGGACTGTAATCAAAATGGAGGCTCCTGCAGCAGGGAATGCTAACAGTGAGTCCCACCTAAAATGGCGGCTCCCGCCAACTCAAAATGACACACGTGCTTCTGACTGCAGGCTGTTCAGAAAAAGGTTGCAGAAATCTGTCCGGGACTGGCGGGAAAATCAGAGCTCCGCCCCTGCAATGTGAGTGACTCAGTGCAGAGCCCGAACCACTCAGTGATAGAGCGTGCCCCTACTTTAAATTCCACCGGGGGGAGCAAGCCCAGTGAACAGCAATCAGCAACCGCTGTTCCCCTCAAAGACAGTACAGAATGCAGAGAAACACACCCTCAGTTGTATGGAGCATGGCAGACAAACGGAGGGAAAATACCCTTTCTTGTGTGCCCGTGCCTACAGAAAGATTTGAGTCTATCTGGTGGTATGGACTTTAACCCCTTTAGGCTACCAATAGAATACAGGGTGGCCGTGGGTGGCTGATGACGGATGCATAAGATGTGTTTGTGACCAGTGTGACTTCCCAGGTGGCAAACAGACTTGGGGTCCCAAGTGTACCTGCTGCGGGGCACAGTTTCTAACGCCAGTGCTGCTGTGTGCTACTGAACCCGCAGAGAAAGATGCGGTTAACCAGCCAAGCGAACCATCGGTGGCGATGCGCCTACCGGCGAACCACCCCAGCGGTGATGCAAAGGAGACGGAGGAGGAGCCTGACCTCTATATCACTATGAGTTGTGCTTAAGTTAAGTCTAGACAAAACAAAGTAGGGGGAGCGAGGGATAAGTAGATGCACAGATAAGACAAATACAGACAATTTTACAGAGTAAACCCAGTACAGGAGGTGAAAGGGACGGTGAAAAATAAAATAAATATATTAAATGAAGTTTGCTTACACGGCCCTGTGTAAACCTTGTCCCAAGATGGTATCTTTGTGATAGATGGTGACCCTTCTGCAGTTGAGTGCAGGAGGGGTCATGGTAATGCACAATATAAATATACAAATATATAAATACTCACACGGCCCAGTGTGAGTAAAGTCGCAGGGCAGTTGTCTTTAAGGCATACACCTAGGTTCCCCGTCAGAGATACTCCCAGGGGTGTTGTATGCGTTCCTGCTGGCGGGCAGGGGGTTCAATGCAGGTCTCAATTATAGTTCCCCCGTTCTGGGCTTCTTCCCCTCCCCGTTACAGAGAGGGGCGTGGGTGAGGCAAAATAATGTACTGGGATCAGCAGTGCTCGTTTTAAAACTTCAACATTTAATGCACATCAATAAAATCCACAATAAATGCACTCACATAGTATTTACATTAAGCTGGTGTGTTCCCGTGGCTGCGGTTTGCACCGGTCCCCAGCCGCTCTCTCCTCCGCGTCTGGAGCCTGAGGAAGCCGTCCAATCGGCGAAACGCGTTTCTCTAATTCGTTGAAGTCTTTTGGACCACTGGGGCTTCCGTAGCTGAGGGGAGCAGTCTGCAGTCACAGCCGCGCCAGGAACTGTCATCGATTCCAACTCCGGACGCGGAGGAGAGAGCGGCTGGGGACCGGTGCAAACCGCAGCCACGGGAACACACCAGCTTAATGTAAATACTATGTGAGTGCATTTATTGTGGATTTTATTGATGTGCATTAAATGTTGAAGTTTTAAAACGAGCACTGCTGATCCCAGTACATTATTTTGCCTCACCCACGCCCCTCTCTGTAACGGGGAGGGGAAGAAGCCCAGAACGGGGGAACTATAATTGAGACCTGCATTGAACCCCCTGCCCGCCAGCAGGAATGCATACAACACCCCTGGGAGTATCTCTGACGGGGAACCTAGGTGTATGCCTTAAAGACAACTGCCCTGCGACTTTACTCACACTGGGCCGTGTGAGTATTTATATATTTGTATATTTATATTGTGCATTACCACGACCCCTCCTGCACTCAACTGCGGAAGGGTCACCATCTATCACAAAGATACCATCTTGGGACAAGGTTTACACAGGGCCGTGTAAGCAAACATCATTTAATATATTTATTTTATTTTTCACCGTCCCTTTCACCTCCTGTACTGGGTTTACTCTGTAAAATTGTCTGTATTTGTCTTATCTGTGCATCTACTTATCCCTCGCTCCCCCTACTTTGTTTTGTCTATACGTTTCCATAAGGGCTTTGGATCATCCCTTTATTAGGGGTAGAAGCAGAAGGGATTGCAAGAAAGACTCCGCACCATTAGCAAATAACCACAATAATTGGTTTCAACGCTCTTCTGAAATTCTGTCACTTAAGGTAAGCGCCTGGTTCTTCCATATTCTTAAGTTAAGTCTGTCTTCAGGGAGAAGTTACTCAGGGGTTCCCGCCAACAACAACCAGCTGTGGAGGTTGTGGAGGGCCCGTGTGCCCTACAATGGCCAGTCCGGCCTACCGAGGTACCATCGGTCCCAGGCGTGGGATCAGTACCTGCTAACGAAGACAAGGGTGAGTTGACTGCCCCAGGGGTGTCGGGTGTGAGCCTCCAGGTGACCGCGGAGCATGGTAGCTCCTTAAGTATGGCCACCAGGGCAAATGGCTCCACTCAGCATCGCGTCCTGGCGGAGGTGTCCTCCTTAGAAGATAGCGGCCCAGTGGTGCGAGTGGACCAGTACCCACCGCCTATCATCCAGGTGAAGAAGAAAGACAGCAGCCAACCAGCTGTGGTGATGCGCCCGTCGGTGGACCACCCACGTGAAGCTGAAGTATCGGCGACGGACCCTGCTGTGGAACCGTTGCGCCTCGATATCCCTCAGCAGCAAGCAGAGGTGCGGCCGGAGCCACGGAAGAAGCTCCCAGCCGTGGTGACTCCCAGTGTGTCAGAGGGACATCCAGAGATGGGATCAGATGAAGAGAAGCCCATCGCAAGCCAGCGGAGCGGTGAGGAACCTACTAACTCCCCTCATGCTCCGATGGAGGTGACCGTGAAAAAGGCCAGAATTAAGGTTCCGGATCTGAGTGAGAGCCCGTGCGCTCCACCCCAAATGGTCCCAGGACTGGGATCCCACGCGCCCGAGTTTCAAGACAGTGAGAGGACTGTCTCAGAAGTGTTGTGGACAGGTCCCAAGACAGCCGAGGTGGGAACTGACAGCGTTCCCGAGGACCTGTTGGCCACCGCGAATCACCGCAGTGGTAAGATATCTACCCTTTACCCCCTGCAGGGTGAAACGGAGACATTGCCAGTTGCTTGCTTCCCAAGGGAAGATTCACAAGTAAGTAGGGACAAGGACTGTATGGAGAAGGATTTAAGGAAATTTGCCTCCTTTCAGGCCAAAAAGGAGCGGCCCATTCGTCAAGTAGTGGACCGCGGGAAAGGTCCTGGCCTCCTGGTGTACCGCATCCATGCCGTGGATGACCGGGAAATGGCCCGGTTAAAAGACATGCTACTATTCCGTCCACCAGGGGGAGGGAATAGCAAGACCCCTGTGACTGTTATCCCCGAGTGTGCTCGCCAGGAGATTCTCCCAGGGGAGGCTCACCAGCATAAAAGTGAGGTACCCCCACACGATCAGTTAGGGGCACCCCACAAATGGTCTCAGCAAGCAGCTGATACTCAGCTGGCCTCGGGTATTATTGGGTATGATGTGCCGTGTTTCAGGGATGTCACAGTCGACCTGCTAAGTATACCGTTTATTCAATGCAATTTTTCATTGTGTAAAATTATGTTGAGTGATGTCGTTCCCCAAGCGGGGACGTTGGGTGTTTCACCAGGGGGAGGATGTAGCCAGGTCTCCTCTGCCTGTCAGCAACCCCCTCACCTCGAGCGCGATCGCGGGTACCGCCGAGTCCCAGGGAGGCCCTGCTCGGTGATCGCAGAGGTGAGGGCGGTCAGGTCCCGGCTCGGGGGTTGCCGGGGACGCGTGCGGCCGGTTGCCAAGGCCGCACGCGCGTCACAGGGCTCCCGGCGCTCCTGGAGCCGTGCGGTGAGGGCGCTGCCATTGAATGGTGGCTCGCGCATGCGCAATGATCGCGCATGCGCAGGTAGGGTCCTAGAGCTAGGGAGAAGTCGCGCGAGCGTGAGGCTAGTCAGGGAAAGGTTGAGGCAGCCCCAGATAGCTTGCGCAGGCGCATGACAGGAGATAGAAAGCCCGCGAAGCCCTAGCCTACCAGGGAAGGCTCTAGGTAGGGACTACGAGCCCCAGGAGCATTTGCGCGGCCCACGTGATGCCAGGGAGCCAATAGGGCTTAGGATTTACAGGCAGGCAAGTAGATACATTTTCGCGGGTTTGCAGCATGTTAGTCAGTTGGAGCCAGGGAGCTGTGAGGGAAGGAAGGGTGCGGGGAGCGAGTGCAGCTCCTGCACCCAGATAGGTACCCACACCCCAGGTAGGCCCCAACTCCCCACCAGATTAGTGGGTAATTGATCAGGGACGGCCCAAGATAGGGACGTGGCCCTTAGTGTCAGTGTGCTGTCTTGTCAGGGTCACGGCTGGCAGTGCCGTGAGGTCTGACAGGCAGGCACAGTGTTAGTGCAGTACGTTAGCTGCAGGTAGCGAGTAGGTTGTAGCAAGTTACTGCAAGTGCTGCGAGTGCTAGTAGTTAGTTAGAATCAGGACCGGGAAGCGCTAGGGGGACGGGATAGGCCATTAACCCCTTAGGTCCCAGGTAGGTCCTCATTCCCCAGCTTGTGGTTCTACAGGGACAGGCCCTAAGTTAGGGACCGTGTCACGTAGTGCCAGTGATAGACAGGGACACAGCGGCTGCTGCGCTCCACGAGAGACGACTCGGGCTCCAGTCGGTACCCAGAGACCAGAGACTATCTCCAGGGTGGGATCGCCTCTGGGGGACCCCAAACAAGGATTCATCGAAACCGGATCAGACAGGATCCCAGAACGACTGATCCTTTGCGAAGCTGTTGCGGCTCCGAGCACCGGAGTGCTCGGCAGGTACTATCAAATACACAAGTGCACCAACGGGCCCTTAGTATAATAGTGACTGCGCAGTCACCCATTGCCTCTCTCTGCCAGAGTGCGGGACATTGGGTGGGGTTTCTATGGACACTGGGTGGGATCACCTGGTGTTGGGTAAGTGTCCTGCGCGACGCAGGAGTTAGTGTCTCCTCTAGAGAGGGACACCTGTTATGGTGGTATTGCTGTTACATGTTTGCTTTGCACGTTAGTAAAAGACATTGGTTAGTATACATACAGTGTATGTGATTATTGTATTTGTCCTGCGAGGAACTACTCCCCCTCTGGTGGGAGCCATCGCAGGTGGAGGCGCTGCATCGAGTAAGTGGTTACTCATAATATCATAATTGCCCCAGGTTCCCCGTGGCGGAAGCTCAGCCCTCCTGTGAGCCAAGCAGGTAAAGCACCACACACCTGGTAACATTGTATGTTCCTTGCACCCACAATATATCTGCGATTGGGGGGGGGGAATACCCGTTACATACATGTCTTGTATTTGAGATAATTTGTTGGCGTCACGCACAATCAGAACAGGAGATTGACGCGCCGACACCGACGCGACATTTGCATACGATCAGCATAACATCCGCGACGTAATCGTGGCGGATGTTGTCACTACGGGCATGTGTCTATGTACTCATCTGTCTTGTCTTTCAGATAATTTGTTGTTGTCACGCACAATCAGATCAGGAGTTCGGTGTAATGAAGTCAGCGCGACCGATGCGATGACGTCAGTGCGCCGACTTTCTCAGTCGGTGACGGGTTGAGAGGGGAACACAAACAGGGTCAGGCCAACGGACGTTGCTTTGGTCGTCGACACTACGGGTATGTATCTATGTACGTGTCTGTCTTGTCTTTCAGATAATCTCGTGTCTTCGCATACGATCAGAATGTCGTTGCGTCCGTCGCGACGACGTTGTTGACTTTCTCGTTCGGCATCAGTTTGAGAGGGTGTATGGGCGGAGGCCAGGGACCATTGAGTTGGACTATATTATTCTCTGCTTTCCGGACCTGTCGGTGGTGAGTATGTATCTAGTTATCTATCCATGCGTGTCTATCTTGTCTTGCAGAGACTCGGGTTGTCTTCTATAAGCGAACAGGACGGTCGAGTCAGACTCGGTGGACATCTTCCTTCTGTGTAGGTTTGAGAAGGGACAGTTGGCGGCCGTGTCCGTCACAACGGTCTGGTTTGTACATGTATTGTCTTGGGACGGAAACTCAAACAGAGTCTGAAGGTGTTGGTTGAGTGCTTTCGTGTACGTATGTATAGGGCTTGTGTGGAAACCACCATGTTTTATCGGTGTCTGAATGTAAAAGGGATCTGTGTTATTTGTGTACAAAACTGAGTGGTTGTTTTGCGCGTCGGGTTCTGCGTGATGCGATATTAATTGCATAGTTCCCCCCCCCCCCCCCGACCGACATGTTGACTGACTACTACGCCCCGTCAAAAAGTACAAGGCCGTTGCGTTTGGGTGCGTTGCGCTCATGTCCTCTCTGCAGGTCTATGATGACACAATGTTCGAGTCGCTCGTCTTCTATGTGCCGCGAGCAGACGTTGTGTTGCTCTGCAACGATGTATCAGACGTGACTGCAACAGTGTGTTTTCCCTTTGTCTGATATGCAAAGCAGAGTTCACAAACAGACAAAGGTGTGAGTGCATCTCAACCAGGTAAGATTTCAATCCCACCTCCCAACTGATATTTCCCACTGAAGTTAATGTGTTTGTTGTCCTGTTACAGAATGATATAAGAAATGCGGTTGGGAGGCTTAAAAACATGTTGTTCGGAAGGAGAATAAGCAAAGATGTTTGTCCTCTGTGCCTCCTCCAAAGAGACCTATCATCTTCTTGCTTGTGATCCCGGGTCAACCGTCACAGACGTGTATGTATTATGTACCGGGCCGGCCAAATTGTTGTATCAGGGGCGCTGAGGTGGGTGACGTCTTATGTGCTTAATGCGTATGCGAGCGAGGATCGAGACTTTGTTTGGATCAAGGGGCCGCTGATTCAAAGCGAAAGTTTCTGGCTTGAATGCTATGTGGTGAATGTGGTCAACCGCACGAGCTTGGGGATGGAAGTGTATGTGCGTATCATGTATGTCGACAGATTTGTGGATTTGCCTGATGAGTATGTGTTCGCCAAGCGCGCACAATGCGACATTATAAACTATCTGTGCCAGAGACAAGTCCAAATATGCCACCACAGTATTATATATGATTATATTACGGAGGCTTCCAGAGGGGTGCCAACTGCGTTTAACAAAGAGCATTGGTCGACTCTGCAGTTGCCCGCCGAGCGATGATTGCGGGCATTAATATCATCGATGCCTGTACCTTGCGATGCCCGCAATATAAAACAGCCACCGAATTGTTGTATCTGCACAGTAAGGCTCTGGCGCAGACATCCAAACCTTCGCTAACTAAGGTTTTGGATGACCACGTTGTCGCTCTACGACACATGATTGAACGGTTTAACATCCAGCCTTTGTTGTACAGGATATACGATCACGCCAGGTGGTTTCTTTGCGTCCGACATAGCGCCAAACAGTTTAAGAAAAAAGAGAATAGGTGCAAAACAGCGCTAGAATTATAAATATAAATGTTCAGGCAGCCAGGTGAAAGACTGGTAGTACAACCAGTCAGGGGAACAAATGAAAAAAAAGAGGTTAAACCGGCGCCAAAAAAAGGGTAAATACCAGTCCTGTTATGACAGTCCAAATACAGTCCTTGGGATGATGAATGGTGATGAATCTCACCTCAGCAATGCATATATGAAAAAGAGAAAAAGAAAAAGAAAGAGAATAATGGTGCAGTAAATCAACACAGGAGGGGGAAGGAAGGGGGGGGGGGGAAACACAGATATTAGCAACAAGAACAACAAACAGAGCATACAAACATGAAACACAAGCACGGCCTAAAAAATAATACAAAGCTTATTTATTAGCGTGGACATGTGTATTAACCGCATCCGGAGGGGCAAAATTGCAACCCTACTTACGAAATGCTGGAAAGGTACAGGCAGATCTGCTGTAAGCAGCTGGGCTTTCAGGATGGCGACCGGAGCACTTGTGCTGGCGTCTACACGTGACTGGGGAATCAGGCGGATGTCTCCGATGCCGAGGCCTCTGGGCGGACGTGACGTCACCCCCGTTGTGTACTCTCCACCGGCTCACAGGACTCCAGTCCTCCTTAACAGCCGCAATGTCGCCGTACCTCGGTTAAAACACTTGTAGGAGACTGCAGAATTTCTCCTTTGAAACTGCAGACTGTACCACAGTAAAAACACTCTAAAACTTGGAACTTCCCGACGCGTTTCGTACGCATGCGCGTACTTCTTCAAGGGATGTACGCGCATGCGTACGAAACGCGTCGGGAAGTTCCAAGTTTTAGAGTGTTTTTACTGTGGTACAGTCTGCAGTTTCAAAGGAGAAATTCTGCAGTCTCCTACAAGTGTTTTAACCGAGGTACGGCGACATTGCGGCTGTTAAGGAGGACTGGAGTCCTGTGAGCCGGTGGAGAGTACACAACGGGGGTGACGTCACGTCCGCCCAGAGGCCTCGGCATCGGAGACATCCGCCTGATTCCCCAGTCACGTGTAGACGCCAGCACAAGTGCTCCGGTCGCCATCCTGAAAGCCCAGCTGCTTACAGCAGATCTGCCTGTACCTTTCCAGCATTTCGTAAGTAGGGTTGCAATTTTGCCCCTCCGGATGCGGTTAATACACATGTCCACGCTAATAAATAAGCTTTGTATTATTTTTTAGGCCGTGCTTGTGTTTCATGTTTGTATGCTCTGTTTGTTGTTCTTGTTGCTAATATCTGTGTTTCCCCCCCCCCCTTCCTTCCCCCTCCTGTGTTGATTTACTGCACCATTATTCTCTTTCTTTTTCTTTTTCTCTTTTTCATATATGCATTGCTGAGGTGAGATTCATCACCATTCATCATCCCAAGGACTGTATTTGGACTGTCATAACAGGACTGGTATTTACCCTTTTTTTGGCGCCGGTTTAACCTCTTTTTTGCCAAACAGTTTAAAAAACAATTCCCTGACGTGCAGTCGCTGTTTGCTACCCTGATACAGATTGCCCGAGGGGAGGCTTTCAAGATGGAGGTCTGTATGTATTTAGGTGTCCCTCTTGATTTGCCATCTTCCCTGATCTTGCTGTTGAATGACGACCACAAAGACAAACACGTGTTTTCGTATATGTTGTGTGACGTTGCCGGGATGCCAAGGAAATACGATGTTAATTGTGCAAAGGGAGAGCCGTAGTGTTGGAACGAAGTGTTTGTGCGGGTAGACACGTCACGCGATCGTGTTGGACACAGATTTAAAATGCAATTCCGCCGACCCTCTGCCCAATGGCTATTACGAGTCTGTCATGGACGTGTTTCTTTCCGTCTCGATAATGGTGTTGGCGCGTTATACAGACACCACACTCGCATATGAACACGTGGGACCATTTTACAAATATAACTGCGCTTCCGATACGAAAATGAGACTGCGTATCATGTGGCGATTGCCGATGCAACTGTGCAGGGGTTTGGACGACGTGCGTGCTGTGTTATGGAACACAAGAAAAGATGGGGGAGCACAGTGTGAGGTAGATATACTTTCTTTCGCTGACGGTCAATGCGGTACTCAAACCTTCATTAATCCCTCAGAGAAAGATCAAAAACTCCTTGGATGGGGAGCTTACGTATATGTGTGTGATCACAGAAATTCAATAGATGAATAAATAAAAAACTTACACGGCCTTGTGTAAGTTGTATCCCATCAAGGTTTCTTTTGCGTTCGGTCGAGTCTTGCTTCTGGGTGGTAGTGCTTCTTTATTTCTGGTGCTTTTTCTTTCTTTGCTTCTCACTCCGTCCTTGATGTTTCTCGTTAGATGGGTGGATTCTTCACAATCGTTCGCCTCTCATGTAAGTGTAAGTATAGACATAAAACAAGGCAATTAGGTGCATGTATAAACAGATCAGCTGCGATACAAGGGAAGGGGATGGAGCAATATAATATTGCAGGTAAGGGTAATAAAGGATAATATTCCACTCACACGGCCTAATGTGAGTGATCTCCCATAACAGTGTCTTCTGAACACCCGTATGGATAACAGTTCTTCAGGTAGATATACACACAATCACTGACCAGAGGTCAAATGTTAACAACCGGGTAGAGGGGGAATGGAGGTATATATCAAAAATACTCACAAGGGCCAGTGTGAGTACACATTCGTAGAGGTATCTTTAATGCTTCAAATGCTGTGATTGGGAACCCCCTAGGGGTTAGAACCAATCCTAAAAGGACTAAGGGACACTGAGCGCTATGGGTCATGATAACTTTATTGAATAACTAGCATACAATGGTACCGGCAATAAAAAGCAATAAAAAACTATAGTAAGGTAGGAAAATTAAAAACAAAGAAGCCACTAATGCTTCTGAGGGGGGAGATCTAACAGCAAAAGGAATCTAATGGTGGTTGGTGGGCACAAAGTCTCTATTCTCCGCGTCCGGATGGAGAGTTCCCACAGCACCTCTGGTTCCTCTCTAAATGCTGCAAAGTGTAGACGATGAAGAGCTACGCGTTTCGCCCTGAACAGGGCTTCCTCAGGCTCGTTGTAAGTCATGTCAGGTGCGCGAGACGCTGTTGCAACGCGGCGCAGACAACCCGTTGAATCAGTACGTGTTGGTGGACGAAAACGTTGTTCTTTATTTTACAGTGTCAGGTGGACGTTGACCTGCAACAGCCCAACACCTCCGCTCGTTGTTGGATGTATGACAAACGGCATTGTTTCGAATACGGCCGCGACGACCGCGTGACGTGTCTGACACGGTCCGATATCGCATTGATCAACCCGCCGGGTCCGTTGTCAGCGGTCTCGTGCGCCGCCTCCGCCGAGTCGGTCTTAAACTCTCCGCCGGGCCCGTCGTCCACGCTCATGCTCGCCGCCTCCGTCGAGTCGTCTTAGACGCGCCGCGTGGCCCGTCGTCCCCTGTCTCGGGCATTGTGCAATCCTCCTATCTGACCACGGGTTTGGATCTCGCGCCTTTCAGGTATAATAAATCTATCCGTCGGCCCCTGTGTGACAAACCCGATGGGGGTCGGTTTCGGTTTGTGAAATCATATAACGGTCTCGAGACGTACGATCACGAGTGGCTCGAGCCCTCATGCTATCCGACCGCGTCGCTGTCTTCACACGTGATGTCGTACAGACGGCCGGTCCTACCGCACAGCGTCCTTGTGAACCGTACAGTTGTGTCCGTTGCGCCTACCTCGTGCGACATCACAGACGACGCGCTGCTAAACGTGCTGAGTAAACTCGAGACCGGTTTAAACATGCGTCTGGATATGTTTACTTGTAAAACACTAGAAAAAGGTACAGTCATTATTAATTGTGTTAAACCCATTCACTGTTTTATCCACAACAGAAGCCACAGGAGCGCCAAGTGTTATTTCAAATTAACAACGAGGCATCTGTACCTTTGTTATTTTAAAGAGGACGACAGACAGAGCGACGTGTATTACACATTACAGTTGACCGGTGACACATACCGAATGGAAGCACTTGCTGTCGATACCGTATGTACTGCGTAAATATCGCTACCTATATTGAGTTTGTTTTGTTATTTTTTTTCCCCCCCTCTCTCCCCTTCAAACAGTATGATCATGTATGTATTGCAGTTTTTCAAATACAATGTTGGATTTGTACTATTCGATCCAAGAAGTGTTGGGCATTATTGGTACCTCTGTCTTTCCCCGCCTTCGCGTCTTTATCTGTATAATTAGTTGAAGATAAGTTGTCTGATTCGCCGAGAGAAGGGAAGTGATAAAGAAGGAGTGTTTATGCTTGTTGTTAATGAACTAACTTTTTGCCCAGTGTGGAATATACAACTCTGGGTATACATGTGTATTAACTTCTCCCTTTCGTCTTTGCAGATGGTTGTCCGAAGACCGTCTTGTAACTAAAATCGTATGCAAGATAAGTATTTTTTTAATTCCGAGTCTAGAATAATGTCTTATCAATGTGTACCAGTTAGTTGTCGCGCTAAGGAGGGACATGAATATATTTGGAGGAAGTGTCTTCTGGGGAGTATACATTTGACTAGGGAAAGGGATGTGTTGCGAGCACGGCAGAGCGTGATTTTTCTTAACATAGACTCCTTTTTCGCTTACCAATGTTCTTTTTCTCCCGTTGCAGACACCGCTCGGGAACGGCGATTCTGACAACACACTCCGGTTTGCAACGGGCACCGGGACGCCCATGACGCGTACTCCAATTATATTATATTGTATAAATGTATGTGTGTTTCTAATGAGGAACCTGGTCTGCCAAGACTAGACGGGTTATGTTAACATGCCCGCACAACCGATCGCTCGACAAACGTTTCGGAGAGATGCTGTTGTAACTGAAGGTTGTGGACAGAACCCAAGAGAGCTGTTCTCTGATGGCCAATGGTACGAAAACCAAATGATGAAACGCAACCGATTCATATATGCGATCGAGTCGAGCAAGTTCTGATGGTTATTTTATGTCGTTCTTGAATGGGGTGTTTCGGACAGCCCCGAGGGTGTGGGCTCTCGGAAAAAATGACGGCGCGGGCTCTCAGAGACGGTTGCAGCCAAGGTGAGAATACGGACTCTCGGACAAGGCGAGGGCGCGGGCTTTCTCGGAGACGTTACAGCGAGGGCGCGGGCTCTCTCGGACATGGTTACAGTGAGGAAGCAGGCTCTCTTGGAGATGGTTACAGCGAGGGCGCGGGATCTCTGTCGGAGAAGGTTACATCGAGGGCGCGAGCTCTCTCTCGGAGACGGTTTCGCACGGGCGTTATGGCAAAGCCGAGGGCACACTCTCTTGTAGATGGTTTCGGACGGGCCGAGAGAGCGGGTTCTGCAAGTGGTTTTGCACAGGCGTTACAGGAAAGCTGAGGGCGCATTCTATCTCAACAAAGATCACGGAGGGGCTGTGCGCACGGGGCTGTCGTTTCAAGCGCATGATCGTCCGGCGATATTACTTCAACGTGGGTCCTTCGGGTCGCGCGTCAACGAGTCTATTTGCTTGGCGACATGGGCCATTTTGGCGTGATATGGGGCCGGCATTTCGAGCGCATGAGCATCCGGTGATATAACGACGACGCGGGTCCTTCGGGACGCGCGTCGCCAATTCTATCTGCTTGGCGACATGGGTCGTTATGGTGTGCCTCAACCCGCAACTACTGAAGAGGAGGATACCTTATGACGTTGGCGGCGGCATGGGCAGACTTGCGTTTTTTTTCTGTATAGTTTATTTTTTACTAGGGGCTGACCGCAAGTTGCAGTTGAGCCTTTGCTCCTCGGGTGCAGGGGCCCTAGGCGCATAGGGCGGGGAGGATGACCCTGTTGAGCTTCTGCCCCTTGGAAGTCTGAAACCACAGATAGCGTGTATACGTCGAGCCTCTGCTCCGGGCACAGAGAACATGTGGGTGGGCCTAGTCGAGCAGGAGCTCCTATCGGACATCTGCCCTGGGGCGAGTGACGTGTCAACCCCCTTTCACAGCTTAGACCAAATCAGGGTTAGCGAGCTTAGGATGCGCCGGCGTGTCATCGTGAGGTACTGTTGTCCCGATGCAGCACGATGCGCTAATCCCCTCCGCTGTGATGAGAGTCGTTTCGGACGGGTGTGACGATGAAGGTGCGGGCTCTCAGATGGGCGTTACAGCAAAGCCTCTTTCTCTTTGGGAGATGGTTTTGGAAGGGCATTACGACAAGGGTGCGGGCTCTCGGATGGGTGTTACGGCAAAGCCTTTTTCTCTTTGGGAGACGGTTTTGGACGGGCATTACGACGAGGGTGCGGGCTCTCGGGCGGGCTTTACAGTGAAGTCTCTTTCGGAGACGTTTTGGACGAGCAGAGAGAGCCTGCTCTGAGAGAGGATTCAGGTGGGCATTACCACGAGGGTGCGGGCTTTGGGAGATGTTTCGGACGGGCAGAGAGAGCCTTTGGGAGAGGATTCGGACGGGTGTTTCAACGAGGGCGCGGACTCGCAAACAACCAAATGATGACGCGCGAGCAGTCGGATCGGCATGTTCTGATGGTTGTTTTAATGCTCTCTTTATGGGGTGGTTCCGAAAGACGAGGGCGCGTGCTCTCATTGAAGGTTACAGTGTGTAGTGTGTCTCAGCTACAATGTTTTGGATGGTCAAAAAAACAAACAATGGCACGGCATTGATACTCAGACCCCCTCTGGTGGTTATTTTTGGGTGTGTTCTAACAAACATCAGAGAGAGAGACGAAAGAGAGAAATCCGACGGAGTGACAGAGCACGCGGACGCTCTGACGGAACGTGAGAGACGGCGTTCTCTTATCCGACGGAGTGGCAGAGCATGCGGTCCAGCTAATGGAGAGAGAGAGACGGCATTCTCTTATCCGACTGAGTGAGAGAGCCAGCGGACGTTCTGCCGGATGACGACTGCAGTGCAGAGCGTGTTGTATAATAAAGTATCCATATATCTTACAGTTTCATTCTTTTGTGTTAAATGTGTGTGAATGCGACATTCAACATCACGACGTCGAGCACCTCGGACAGGTGATGAACTGTCTGAGCACGCACCGGAGGTAAGCCGTGAACCCGTTGCTGTTGTGACTCCCAGGCGGCAGTAAGCCGCAACTGCATTGCTATTGTAGGAAGCGTGCGTTTCGGACAGGCGATGAACTGTCCGAGCCCGTGACGGAGGTAAGCCGCAAACGTTCGGAGGGGTCTTCTGCGTCGGTTGAGATGGAGGCGGCAGAGGCGGTCTACGAGATATATTGCCTGTTGTCGAAAGAATGCCAGATACGTTTAGAGCGTGAAACACTCGCAATATGGTTCCTTGAAAGAATGTGCATATAACACGGTAGAGCCGGGAACGGTGGGGGGCGATTGCTTTATACACTTATTTGTTACACCGGGGCTTACGGAAGACGAACAAGGGCTCCTGACGGAGCTGTCGCAAAACAATTTGTCAATACACGACTGCGACATAATGTACGCCACCGTCATGGTGAATTGCAGCGTAATGCCGCCCGATCGAATCTCTGTGCTACTGGGTCTTATGGAAATGTTCTGGGTGGCGCTTCTGCGCTACCCGAATCTTCCGGATCTTGTCGACGATTACCACACGTTACGAGTGTCTGTTTGATGCTAACAAAGAGTTGCGGGCCACCAAGGACACACTGTTGGCCATGCAGTGTACTCATTATGCCTCTTCGGTGAGGTGCGTTACTCGGACGGACGACGAATCGTCCGATACAGCGTCCTCGGTACGCGAGGGTACCAAGCAGCCCCTCGCTCCGTCGACAACTGTCCGTTTGTTATCAGACATGTCACGCGCTGGCAGACCGGCCAGGTTACGCTCCAAGAGCTGTACGACGAGCGGGCATCAGAAAATGCAAAACACTTTCGGACGGACGGCGATTGTGGTCGTTTTATGGATGGGGTTGGGTTTAACTGTATGTTGCGGTTGGTCAAGGAACAGACGGCACTCAGAAAGCAACAAAGATGCCTGGACAGCATCGGCGAGAGTAAACGTACCCTGATGGAAATGTTGGATGTGCGATACACCGACAAATATGTTCACGTGGAGCCCATTCACAAACTGCACTACCTGTTGTACCATCATCACGGGCACGCGCGGTGCATTGATGCGTTGATGCGTTTACACGTGGGGCGCCTGCACCCATCGGCCTCTTGGGAGCGGCTCCCCTCGACCGTCAACAACACATCTCGCGGTGCGTGCATTCTCTCCAAACCAGCAGCGTGGGCGTGCATAGAAACATTATAATAAATTATCTGTTCGATTTGTATTTGCCCCCCCTTTACATATATGACACTAAATATAACATCATCAATCCCAGGTTTCAATTCGTGAACATGTTGATGGGAGCACAGATATCCGCCGTTCAGATAACCGTATTCCGTCATAAGCTTAAAAGCGCCAACATAAATGCGTTGGCGGCTAATGAATACACTCCCGCGTTGGTGGAGACAGTGTTCGGCGTCAGCGCGGCACCAGAAGATACTCTGTTGGGCGGGCTGTTGTACATGCTGTGGTCCATCACCAACATCTACGCATACTGTACGCAGCACAACGAGGAGGCTCCATGTTGGTACAGAGGAGACACCGTGGAATCACCAGTGTCTCTGCATGAAGGGTTTTATTTTTTGGGCAACGGGGGTGATTGGGGCATCCGCACACAAAAAAAAATATACGAGGACAGCGGATACAGATTTCGCTCTGCGCCTGACATGACTGTCGAATAATGACTTGACTCGTGTTCGTGAACACGGTCAGCATGCCGTGCGTGTGTTTAATGAATTATCGCAAAGGTACTGATAAAGTGATAAATCGGCGCAAAAACAAGTTTTGGTGGGTGAGGGTGGGTTAACCCCTTAATGACTGTAGCAGTTAATAACCGCTATGGTGATTAAGGGGTTAGGGAACATTACATTGGATGTTTTTATTCTTGTTTATTTATTTTATTTATTTATTTATAAAATATTTTACCAGGAAGTAATACATTGAGAGTTACCTCTCGTTTTCAAGTATGTCCTGGGCACAGAGTAAAACAAATAATACATGGTTACAAATACAGTTACATAAATGAACAGGGTATACATTATATACAAGACATTGCGTGCACAGTTAAAAAAAATATATATTATGAGCGTATGAAACAGTTACAGACCAGATTAAAATGTGAGACAGCCTTAGATTTGAAAGAACTTAAGCTGGTGGTGGATATGAGAGTCTCTGGTAGGTTGTTCCAGTTTTGGGGTGCACGGAAGGAGAAGGAGGAACGTCCGGATACTTTGTTGAGCCTTGGGACCATGAACAGTCTTTTGGAGTCTGATCTCAGGTGATAGGTGCTGCATGTGGTGGGGGTGAGGAGCTTGTTCAGGTAGCTGGGTAGCTTGCCCAGAAAGTATTTGAGGGTGAGACAGGAAAGGTGAACTTTGCGCCTAGACTCTAGTGATGACCAATCTAGTTCTTTGAGCATTTCGCAGTGATGTGTGTTGTAGTTGCATTGGAGAACAAAACGACAAATTTAATTGTAGAGGGTGTCAAGTTTGCTAAGGTGGGTTTGAGGAGCCGAGCCATATACTATGTCTCCATAGTCAATAATTGGCATTAGCATCTGCTGTGCGATACGCTTTCTGACCAGGAGACTTAGGGAGGATTTGTTCCTGTAAAGTACCCCTAGTTTGGCATAGGTCTTGGTTGTCAGGGTATCAATGTGCATCCCGAATGTTAAGTGGGAGTCAAACCATAAGCCCAGGTATTTAAAACTAGTGACAGGTGTTAGGGTGGTGTTAGTGTTGGTTCTAATCAGGAGCTCAGTCACTGGAATCTTTACAAATTTAGTTTTGGTCCCAAATACCATTGTTACAGTCTTGTCAGTGTTTAAAAACAGTTTGTTTTTGGAAATCCAGTTTTCGAGTTTTAAAAAGTCAGACTGAAGTATGTGTTGAAGGTCAGAGAGGCTATAGCTGTGTGCATATAGGATTGTGTCATCTGCATACATGTGTATTGAGGCTTCCTTACAAGCTGTGGGAAGATCATTAATGAACACTGAGAAGAGTAGGGGCCCCAGAACAGAGCCTTGCGGGATACCACAGGTGATATCCAGGGGGTTGGAGTTAGAGCCTGAGATGGACACATGTTGGGATCTTCCTGATAGGTAGGACTGAAACCAGTTTAAAGCATGTTTCCCTATTCCAGAGCTCTGGAGTTTGTTAAGCAGGATAACATGATCAACTGTGTCAAAAGCCTTTGCAAAATCTAGAAATACTGCACCAGTGAGTTGTCCCCGTTCCATTCCACACTGGATTTCATTGCAAACTTTTAGCAGGGTAGTTACGGTGGAGTGTTTTGGACGAAACCCAGACTGGAATTGGCTAGGAAAATTTGTCTTGGTGTAGAAATCGCTTAATTGGGAGTGGACACATTTTCCCATAACTTTGGATAGAATTGGGAGAAGTGAGATTGGCCTGTAGTTTGAGACAGTGTTTTTGTCCCCACTTTTGAAGATTGGGACAACTCTGGCAGTTTTCCAGGTCTTATGGATATGGCCTGCAGACAGGATAGAGTTGACTATGGACGCAATTGGTTTGGCAATGGCTGGGGCACCAAGTCGTAGGAACCTAGATTGTAGTAAGTCGGGTCCACATTGGCTGCTTAGTTTTAGTTTGAGGAGCGCTTGTGTAATCTCCTCTTCAGATACTGGGCTAAATTGAAAATTGTGGGCAGTGTTGGGAGGGGGTGGGACTGTAGGGATACTCCCAGGATGAGATTCATGTTTGGGGTTTGTGCTGCGTTTCGCTAATAAATTAGTGGCACACCCCACAAAGTAATCATTGAATGCATTTGCAATGTCAGTGGGGTTTGTCAGAGTAATATCCCCCTTAGTGATATTACTTGGTTGTTGATGGTTAGGAGGCTGGAATATATTGTTGATAACCTTCCAGATGTTAGCTGGGTTTGATGTATTTTGGTGGAGATTGTCAGAGTAATATTGTGCTTTTGCATGCCTTGTTTGCCTTGTGCACATGTTCCGCATGCATCTGAAGTGATTGAGATCCTTGGTAGTGCCAGTTACTTTGTAGCTTTTCCACAAGGCATCCCTGAACTGGTAGAGTGCTATAAGGTCAGGTGTAACCCATGGAAGGTGGGCCCCCCCGTACCCTTATTTTGCGTAGTGGAGCATGTGTATCGCAGCGTTTTAAGAACTCGGATTGGAAATAGTCGAGCTCAGAATCGGGGTTGGGAATTAAATCGATTCTGTGCCATGGGCAGTTGGTAAGGTCATCCAGAAACTGTTGTGGGTTAAAGTTTTTAAATGTTCTAGTGAGGAGAACTTTAGGGCTTGAATGGGGCGGTTTAATTTTCCTTACACAGTATACTATTGCATGGTCACTGAAAATATCAGGAAGGATGCCAGAGGATTGGATTCTGCTGGGGTTTGAGGAGAGAATCCGGTCTAGCAAGGAATGGTTATGCGATTTCAGGTTTATCCGTGTGGGTTGGGAAATGAGTTGCGATAGGTTAAGTGACTTGAGTTGTATCTGGATTTTGTGGTTTTTAGGGTCAAGCCAATTGAAGTTGAAATCTCCAAGAACTAGCTGCTCACTCTTCTCATTCAGAGAGGAAATGGAGCCAAGAAATTAGGTGATATCAGTCAAGGATTGTAGAGGGGCTTTAGGGGGGCGGTAGATGCCAGCAAGCAAGATGGGCTTAGAAAAGGGGAGGCAGATTTTGCCAACTAGAGTTTCAAAAGAGGATGGACTTTGTGGGCAATTTAACAGTGTAAATTGTAAGGTGTCTGCAATATAAAATAACACCCCTCCTCCTCTCTTTGACCTATCTCTCCTAAAAATGGAGTATCCCTGAATGGCGATATTTGCATCAGGGGTTTTAGGGGATAGCCATGTTTCTGTAAGAACGATGGATTTGGGTTTATGCATAAGGCACCATGCCCTTAGTTCATCCAGTTTGGGCAGCAGGCTCCGGATGTTTATATGGGCGACAGATAGCCCTTTTTGGAATTTAAAGGTGGAATTCTCAGGGGCATGGGACAGAGCTGAAAATGGAGGACCTGGGTTAGTTTCAATATCACCTGCTAAAGAGAGTAATAGTATGAGTAGAAATTTGGTTAGTTGTTTGCAAGTTGTAAATTTGTGGTGTTTGCCATTTGAGTGAGCAGTGGTTGGTGTGCTGGTTTTTAGAGTTCTCCACCAACATTCAGTAGATAGTGCAAGGCTTTTGAGTAGTCCAGGGTGTATGGTGATGTTGGGTGTGGGCCAGGATGGAGGAGTTTGTAGTGGATAGAGGGAGTAACATCTCCATGAGACCAGGAGAAAGACAAAAATTTAAATACATAGCAGGTTCATGATGCCAGAGGTAGGCAGTGCAGCAAGGAGCTGTTGTGAGCAGAGTGAGTGTGAGCAGACTAACAGCAGGTGTGTGGCTGTTCCTTGTCAAATGTTTAGCTGTATTGCAATGTTAGAGTCAGTTCAGGGTTTCAGTGTATTGTGCAGTCAGTTTTGGGAGAGACTGCAGTAAATAAGTTGTAAAGGGGTGGGGGTTGAAATAGGCAGGTTAGCAAGCATGGGATCATAGTGTGATCTGAATAGCTTACCGTTTGTTGTCTTGAGTAAAAGAGTTTGCAGAAAGAAGCAGTCCCCAGTCACCTCTAGTCAAACTGTAGTCTAACTGTATTTATCACTTAAAAACCTCACTTTAAATGCCTCACTGTCTAATGCCTAATGCAGTTCCAATGCAGTTTTATGTTTTGCAGCATCGGAGGGGGCATGGACGGTGATGAAGATGAGGATGTTCTTCATCGTGGCAGCCGGACAAGGGGGAGTGCAATATGTATTTAATGTATTTATTGTTCTTTATGTATTTAAAATGGGCAGATTCACTATTATCCATTTGTGGATAATAGTAATTGTGCCCATTACTATACTGTATGTGTTAGGGGGGGGGGGGTTATTTCTTTATCAGTATGTATGTGTTTTGACATTAATTTAGGGGGGCACAGAATTGGTACTGTAGGCCTGCGGGTAACACCCGAGGGCCCCCGCCGGCCTATAGTATCATTGATGTGCATTTATGTGTATGTTAGGGGGGTATAGGGGTTGTTGGGGTAATGTATATATATATATATATTTATATATATATATTTATTTATTTATATATATATTTATTTAGTGTGGGGCTGTTGTGTGTGTATTTTTTTAATTGTGGGTAGCGGGGGTGGCCGAAGTGGGTATTAGCCCCAACAGTGGTTTGTTTAGGGCTTGCGGGTGGGTAGCGGGAGGGCTTAACCCCCCTCGTGAAGGTGTTAAGTGCACCCGCAACCCCCCAGCAAGCCCTAAACAACCACCAAGGGCCAAATACTCCCTTCACCCAACCCCGCTACCCACAATAAACCTGGCACGGCAGGTTAACCCCTTCATTGCCTTAACGGTTTGCCGCTAAGTTAATGAAGTGGGCTTTAAATGCATTTTTCCTGCCTCGGATGCATGCCGGGGGGCTCCGGTGCTGATATTAATGGGTATCAGCTCCGGAGACCCCCGGCATCAATTCCAGGCAGGAAAAAGGCCTGATTTTTTCTAAGTGTCGACTTTGCCGATGCTTCTCCTCCACCAACTTGCCAACTTTAGTTGGCGGGACGGATTGGCGTAAATGTTTCAATTCTAGAGTGCCGATCAGCAGCGAAAAGCTGATCGGGGCTACTTGAATTCAGCCGATTTCAAAAAGTGCCGAAAAGTGGCTTATTGGCACCCGGCTGCCAATAAGTTTTTATCGGGAACCAAAATTGCCGATTTTTGCCACTTTTCGGCGCTTACTGAATTGGGAAGGCATTTTTGGCGGAAAAATGGCGAAAAAAGCCTTATCGGCGCTTACTGCATAAGGCCCTTAGTATGAGCTTAGTTGATGAACACAACAGTTATACACACAGTATTAAAATCCTCAAAAATGATTATTATCATTATCTAATGACTGTTGTAAATGCCAAAAAGGAATTATCAAGATAAAATACCTACATAAAAACAGAATAGGTGATCCTAGCATGATAAAGGAGGCAAGATAAAATTTATACACATGATGCTACAGTGTACTAGTGTAATAGAACAGTGTAATAGAATAGTAAACACTAATGAACAGGGTACTATTCTATTACACTGTTCGTCACCCCTGCCCTAGCTTTTAATATTATGGGGGCTATACACTAAGCAGTGATAAGTCGTTTTAAGAGCGCAAAGTGCTCTTAGAACGTGAAGTTCCGCCGAGCGCTATTCACTAAGCCGCGCAAACAGGCACTTTGCGCTCTAAAACTGACTTTTTCCTGGAAATTTTTCAAAGTCCAACTTTGCTCGTACGATGAGCTGTTTGCGCTGAATCCTGCCCTTCTGCAAGGATTCACTAAGCAACACAAACTGATTGTACGTGAAAGTTGCGCTGAATAAAGCTCACCAGCTAAAGGCAGGTGATAAAAAAAGCAGGACTTAGAAAAAAATCTTTGTTTACATTTTTGCAGCCGCAAAACCCATACAACATGCCGGCGGGTGTCCCCGGGTGTCCCCGGCTGACCCCACGCGGGTCCCCGAGGGAGGCCAGGGGTCGCGCGGGTGTTCCCGGCTGACCCCGCGGGCCTGCGGTACCAATGTTGTGCCTACAAAAATACTAAACATTATTTCTAACTAAATACACCCCCCTAACACATACAGTACAATAATGTGCAAAATAACTATTATCCAGATATGGATAATAGATTATTTGCCCATTATTAAACACTGCATTAGCATACCTAAATAAAGTAAATAAAAACAGTAGCCAGCTAATCCAATGAATACAAACAGTAACATCAACAATGAATTAATTAAACCATTAACCAATGAAACCAATAAATTCCTAAACCAACTCAAAATGAATAGTAACACTAACCAATCAAACCAATGAATTACTACAACATTAATGAATGTAAACATTAAAAGACAAAGAAATAAATTCAAACAATATCTGAAATAACCATAAAACGCATTAACTAACATAATACAATATTAACTACAAACGAACACCAATCGCAAACATTTTATTACATTAAGCAGGAAAAAAACAAACAATCACATCCACATAAGAAACTGACATTAAAAAAATCAACAGCAAAACCAAGCCACAAATGCCCCCCAAATATTGTCATAATAATGTATTTATTTGTACCCTAAAGTGGTGCAGATTAATATATTATCAGTCAATGTGCCTCCCCCAAAAAAATCAAAAAACACATCCAATGAAGAAACCTGTAAACAGAGACATTTACAAACATTCAATATATTACTTACCATTAGAAGCGGTGGCCCTCCGACTCCCGGGGTAACAGGAAGCTCACGTACCTTGAAGGCCTCCAACAGCATCCGATGCCATCCGCCATGAAGATCCGATCAGGTACCCACATTTTTTTTTTTCTTTCTTTAATCACCTTCTTCTATTTTTATCTGTCACCATTTCTTGATCTTCTTTATCTTCTATCTTCATCTGTCAATCCAAAAAAACCCATGGTAAATCCCAACCGATGTTGTCTCGTCGTCTTTTTGGGCTCAAATGAGGCGTCATGGCCTTAAACACTGAGGGACTTCCATGATCGTCGTGGAGGCTGCTCACGAGAGAATCACAAAACCAATTGTCGCTGTCACACAACGCAACGCAGCCATGTTATGTTCCCAACTTATTGAAGGTTAGCTAGTATATTATTTATTTATTTAGTTATTTATAAAAAAAATTACTAGGAAGTAATACATTGAGAGTTTTCTCTCGTTTTCAAGTATGTCATGGGCATAGGAGTTAAAAAGACAAATAATACATGGATACAACTACAGTTACATAAGTGAACAGGGTATACATTATATACAAGAAATTGCATTCATTCTTAAAGATAATATATATTATGGGCGTATGTAAGAGTTACAGACCAGATTAAAATGTGAGACAGCTTTGGTTTTGAAAGAACTTAAACTGGTGGTGGATGTGAGAGTCTCCGTTAGGTTGTTCCAGTTTTGGGGTGCACGGTAAGAGAAGGAGGAGCGGCCGGATACTTTGTTGAGCCGTTGCACCATGAACAGTCTTTTGGAGTCAGATCTCATATGATAAGCGCTGCATGTGGTAGGGGTGAGGAGCTTGTTCAGGTAGATATCATTTTCAAAGGGCAGATCGATCACAAACCGAGGAGGCACTGTTGCCTATATGGTGTCGATGAGATCCGTCGACACGGCGTCCTCAAACTCGATTATTAACTTGTCGTACGATGTTCTGTTGGGTAGCAGGCTCACGTTGTAGGTATTGCTCTGCGACAGTCTGTACACAACGTTCAGATACAGATGGTTCAGTTGGTGTTGGCAAACACAGTTTGCAACGTCGTAAGATAGTCCTCGTCTCGGCCATTAATTCGACTTCGAGACCAACAAACCCAATGGAGTGGATGGCCATGGCTATGGCGTCCACCTTGTCCGCTGTGATGCGCGGGAGGTACACCACCGCTGAATTTGTGGTGGTGACAGTAATGTTTGCACGCGATACAGTTGGCCATCGGCAGCGTGCTCAGGGTTGTGTAAAAGGTGCTCAGGGTTGTGTAAAAGGTGCACACGTACGTGCTTCCACGGTATACATCGGTTAGCTCCAGTGAGTGGCTGCAATAGTGTGTGCATATCATCAGAGTGGGAGCGGATGTCTGGCCGGCGCCGGCTTCCACAAAGGTGGGCGTGGTTTGTTATTCTCTGTTGAGTGCTAGGTCCTCGACAGGGACCAAAACATTATTCTGATACCATTGGGTGACATTGTGACAGCGGGTGTAGTAATAGATCCCCGAGACGGTGTGTACGCATAAGACACAAAGCCATGGAAGGCTTAGATGAAGATGTCTGGAGATCACAAAACATTGCACGTCGTGGAAGCTGAGAGAGGACGCTTGGTCTGTCCGGGCCAGAGGGCGTCGGGTGGGCTGGGAGAACCCGCTCACGAACAACGCAGACTGCGTGGTCAGGTGTGTGATACTAAAATGTCTGTGGATGAACATTAATGGGATGTTTGTATGCATGGCGCATTTCGTCGCCCATACCTGCGGAGTGTCGTGACGGACATGTTGAACGCGCGACACGGCGCGTTGACTCACCAATTGTACATACCGTCCGTGTATAGACGCTGCAAAGTGTATACGCCGACTGACACCTCTCGGGTCGTGGAGGGGGGGTTGTTATTTCATGGCGCCGCTGAACCCCGACACAACGGCGCTGCTGCGTCAATCTTTACACGCCGACAAAAACAGTTTGGAAGTGTGTTTTTACTGCTGCACCCCCGGTCTCGCTTCCTGTCGTGTTGGGGAGGCAGTTACAGGGAAAGCAATGGTGCGATCAATATGTCCATCAAGTACATGCATGTCCGTATCATCCTCGATGATCCTCAACAAACGCATACCGAAACCTGTCCGCGCCGCCCGCTCGGTCCGCCGACAACTGCCGAGGGAATATTGGATGAACAACGTGTATCCTCTAAAATCTTTGGCGCGGGAACACATCCAGGCGATGTTAGAGAGGTTGATAGCGGTGCTGTTTAGTGACGCTGTGGTCTCCGTCGCGCACAATCTGTATAAGCACAGCGACGACACTCACACCTTCACTGCGCTCATCTTGCTGCTGACCATGTGCCTGTACAAATATGTCCCGCATGAAGAGTACGAGCCACACATCCTCAATAACATGTATACAAAAAGAACTCTTTGGTGTCACCCAAAATGTACACCGATACAGAAAATGACATACACAATTATTTCGCGGCCGTCAGGACTCCCGTTCCCTCTCTAGACTCTCTAGATGAGCGATTTTGTCGGGTTGGGCGTCCTAACCGCAGACGCTTAGTTTCTGACTATGCTTTTTATTGCATTAAGTGAGTGAGTCTTTGTGTGAGTGAATGCGCGGGCGATGATCTTTCGATACTGTGCGCTGACCGGTGTTTCTTTTTATTTTCGTTGTGTCCCTGCAGACCACCGAGAGGCCAGACGCCCGATTTTATATTGATGGACGAAGCGGCCTTCATATGTCAGCCGGCTCTGGTCGCGCTCGTGCCCCTCATGGCCATAAACAACACTAAACAGATCCACATCACGTCCCCCGTTGGGCGGGAAGCGTGGATCAGTCGATTCAACAGCATCCTCGATCCCGTCACCCGACAGCCCAGCATGCATCTAATTTCTCACCAGTTTAAGTGTGCTTATCACGCCAAGGACGCCGGCATCACATGTCCGTGCGCAGACATATACTGTACGGATCACATGACTTATTATTCAATTATTTATTCCAGCAGCTATTAAACATGATTGTGCCCGGCTCGTTCAATACTGAACTGATCGGCTGCATAAACGACCCCACGTATGTGGATTGGTGGGAAAAAATCTTTCCGGATACCCTCATAAGTTGGTTCTTGGGCAACACGGTGACCGCCGTAGACCCGACGACAATTGAGACCTACTACATTGGAGTGGACCCCACGTATTCCACCGGCACGCTGTTGACCGTGGGTTGCGTTTCGTTAATCAAGTTGCGGGACACCACACCCGGAGCCAAGTTGTTGGTAGGTACCATGCACATGCTGCCGGATAGCATGTGACAATGTAGTAAACATGCCCGCTCTTTGTAGGTTGAGACGAAAGCCCGTCTGTTTTCCAAAGAGAGAAACGCTCCCAGCGTGTGTATCAGATGATGGCTGGTCGGGTTGCCCCATGCGTACTCGTCCCCCAACAGCAACTGCGCTACACATCCCAGCCTGTAGCCGTCTGGGCAGCAGCGGTACAAACGTTCGTCTGAGCGGACGAACGCAAGATGAATGTAAAAACAGCCAAACAACGCCAGTGTGTTAGGGGCACGCACTCCAGAATGTAGGATGTCCATGTTCACGTGGGCGGCATTGGCGGCCACCAGACAGGCGTATTACACGTTGACCGAATAGTCAGTTGACGGAATCAGGTTGTCAAACGCTGAGCGAGGCGGCGCGCACCACAGCAAGGTCCAACACGCATCCAAGCACAGGGCTCTGTCCACTGGCAAACTTCGATATGCCAAAAGCTTAGCTATGTTCTGCCGTAGCAGTTTGTTGAAATCATCCGTGTTGATGCCAGCCCCAACCCGACGAACATCCGATAGTAATGGTAGAATGCAATCATGGTGCAGCGCGACCAAAGTGTGTTGAGCTCTCTATATCTGTCCCAGTCCGATAGTCGCTCAATCAACTCGCGATACGTCCGTGCGTGATCGCAAGTGTCGTGCAGCGTCGTCATACGACATGCCGGTGTCTCTTTTTTTTCATTTTGATAGATTCCAATTTTGTGTCCTTGTCTCGCAGGTGGCTGGCATTGACGAATTACCGATCAACGTTGCTGGAGCGAACGTTCACCTGGTGCACTCACATGCTGTCACCAAACACATCGGGGCTTTGCGATGTCTTTTCCCGACTGTGTTCGATCAAACGCCCATCACGTTGATCGTGGAACAGAACACCTTCACCGTGGATATCGAACTGCTGACGCAGAATGCACAAAATAGTGCCAAGAGTCTGTTCAAAAAGCAGATCGTGATCTATAAGGACAAGCAGGGCCGGATCGGAAAACTGACCGGCCGCAACAAGGCCAGAAATGCACTTGACAAAGACCTTAGGGTCGAAACGTTGTGTATGCTTTAATAAATCTCTTATTTTGGAAATCCGTGTGCCCCATCTTCATTCCTTTTTGTATGCCGTGAATTGGATGTAGCCGATCGTATATTGATGGGGGCACCGGTAATTGTATCACTCTTTATCATATTGTGGTGTGCAGCATTTACTCTTTGTTATATCCCCAAGACTATATAGGACATTTGGAAACGTGCTTCTCCATAACGGAACGGTGTGTGTCGACGATCGAACCGGACCTGTGCGTCAACCACGATGAATATGTTACTAACCCATTATCTGAAGCTGAGCTAGACAGGCTGTTGTCCAACGGGGTCTCTTCTTCTAGCAGTACGGGAATATTAACCTGTTGCTAGACCTCAACCAGGACTCCTTTTATCATGGCTCCTTGTGCCTGCAGAAACTGTGTCAGCAGCTGCAGGCGGTGTCGTTGGACGTCAACAAGACGGTCCCGGTGTTAGTCATGGGAGGTAAACGCCGGGTGACGTGCAACGTGTACACCAAGGACGATGCGTTATCAGTGTTCCTGATCTGTGTGTTAGTCGTATTGACCTCCCAAGCGACATGGACTTTTTGAATAACGTGGCCGGGTTTCTCGGGCGGGGTGTTGGCCTCATTCACCAATGCGCTGCTCACGCCTAGTACATCGCCCTCGGTGTGGTTTTGGGAGTGATCACACTCGGCGCACAAGATGACACAGATGACACAGATGACGAGATCACAGCGCTCGCCACCGAGATAAAAGTAAATGTGTGAACGTGTCATACATACTAATAAAGTTTATTGAACATTGCATGCAAGATAGATGTGGTCTTTGTCTCTCTTCCGATGGGGGTTTTGCATAGGCACTCAAACAGCCGCAGATCGGTCTCTCCGGTCGGGAGCGCTCCGGTGTCGGCGGTCCCCGATGTGACGGGTCTGCGTTGCGCTCCGTTGTCCGCTTCGGTGGTTCCTGACATGACGGGTTGGTGTTGCGATCTGGCTTCGGCAGTTCCCGACATGACAGGTCGGGGTTGCGATCCGGCGTCGGGGGAGATGGTCGGAAACACGCACGTTGGGGGTTCGATCCACTCGACGTCGTATTTCTTATACCTCTTGTCTGTGAGCAGCTGACGCCACATCACTTAGCGTGTTCGTGAAGTGGGAGACAGTGTGCTACTCGAGAGCCAGTGGCTTTGCCAAGCGTATTACGTGGTTGTACACAGCCCACTGTAATGAGCGCCAGCCGAAATTGTGCAACAGCAACCGGGTGAAACGTTTATGGTTGTGTGGGTGCTGTCTCCAGTTGTCGAGACGGGCCGGGCACAGAGAAGAACACAGCCTGATGACATCCAAAAAGCCTGTTCTTTCCCCATACCAATGCGGACCCTCAGCATCTCCTGAAACCTAACAGGTAAGAAGCACCACACCACCGGTAGAAAAGGCTAGATCTCTTGTTTCACCCCTTCCTTGTTCCAACTCCTTCTGGTTCTAACTCTGCACTTAATACAAACAGCATATGAAATCAAACAGTAATGCAGTCACGCAGATCAGGACACGCAAGCTCAGGATTCGTCACAAGCCTCTGTTTTTTCAGAGAAGATATGGTACTGTCAAATAGTTTCTGACTGTTTTATGACCGGTTTTATTTTTCTCCTTGCGGGATCATGTCAACTTAACTTTGACAGACTCTCAAAGCAGCATTTTTGGTGAACATTTCATCTTGCAAATAAAGGTAATTTTAGTGTCAGTGTGGGCATTCAACAGCCACCACTATTTCTTCCTCTTATCAGATTTTCTGTGACCTTATTCCATTTTCTCTTCAAATAAATGTATGTTTTAGTTACTTACTGAAATATTAGTATGAGTGTCCAACACCCACCTGGCAGGTATTTCCTCTGAACAGAGATTTGTTTTGTGATTTCTCCTTCAAAAGAGGTGATTTCAGCCACTTTCTGTAATTTGTTAATATGAGTGTCCAACGACCTCTTCCCAGCTATTTCCTCTGAACAGAAAGTCTTTGTCCCTTTTCCATCAAACAAAGGTGATTTTAGTCACTTTCTAAATATATCAGTATGAGTTTTAAACAACTTCCTGGAAGGATTTTTCCTTTTGTTGAGTGACAAGGGAATGGTCACCCCCTCAGAGAAAGAAAATGAATCAAAGAGCCTTATTTTCTTCTATTACTTTTGTAGCGGTACATAGAAAGGTTGTTGGGTTAATCTTCTGCTGCACTGACAGCCAAAGTTCTGTGAGGAAGATCATGTGACCAGGCAGGCACTAGATTCAATTGGTTTACTGCTAGAGAGAGGGCAGGGCTCAAAAATGTGATGCTGTTTCAGAAGGGGAAGGGGATGTGACTTTGCAAATGGTTGCTATAGGAACATAAATGCTTGTTACAATAGAATACATAAAAAATGTCGTTACATTTTTTATTTTTTTAAATGCTACAAGTATTTTCTCATAGTAGAGAACTGATTTCATTAAAAAAAAAACACACACACAGGATATTGCTTGAACTGCAGCTTTAAGACACCATTAGCCGCACTAACATTTTAAAACAGGTCCTCAATGTTTTGCACTGAAGATAAATCTTCCCAGGAGAGTGCACAAGATTGGGCAGCGGAGGCAGGAATGCGCATGCAGTTAGTGGTCATCTCAATCTTGAGACTAAAACTGTAAATTATATA
The DNA here is from genome assembly GCF_040206685.1 of Ascaphus truei. Taxonomy (NCBI): domain Eukaryota; kingdom Metazoa; phylum Chordata; class Amphibia; order Anura; family Ascaphidae; genus Ascaphus; species Ascaphus truei. The sequence continues at coordinate 448,657,266 of NC_134484.1, forward strand.
GACATCCATTCTTCTTAACGCAGAAGCCACTGCAATCAAGAGTACTGTATGTGTCAAAGCACTTTGCCTTCCAGTGTCATTAGCAAGAATGGACATGAGACACGCCAGCCTCCTCATTCCAGAACACTAAATAAAGACATCTCAGCCGTTGTAGAAAGATATACCTGAACAGGAATTGATTACTGATACTTTTTTATTTAATTTTTCTCCATAGACACTTATTTAATATTTAAAGGAGCAGTTTCTGTTACTATATTTAAAAAAAAAAATTTAACCCCAATTTTATACGGGGTGGGAATTATTTTCCGTTCTAGAAACCAACTGAGATATGATGAAGTTAATGGGTTTAAATCTCCCATATGGGAAAAATAAATGCTGCCAAATCTCTGGCCAATAGGAAACTGCAACATCATCTGGCGGTGGCTTTCTGTTGGATGGCTATTTAAATTCCCTTTAAAAACCAGGAAGTAACATTGTTTACTTCACGAGTGTCTTGGAACTGGTAGGCACCCAGAGCGTAAAATAGTTACGTTCTGGAGAACCTTCCCAGCTCCAATCCTATAAAATAGTGGAGTTTAGTTAGTCTTTTACATGTGTAGGACATGATCCTTTCTAAAAGTGTTTAAATGTCTAGTCTCCCGTGGGCCAATAGGAAGCCGTGATATCTTCCTTTGTGACTTTCTATTGGCCTGTGTGACACAAAACCTTTAAACTGAAGAGAGTCATCGGTAGCACCTTCTCCGGTAAGTATTTTGGAAAGCAGAGGGTCCCCAGAGGTGAAATCAATGCGGTTCAGCTCAGGAGAACCTTGCTTTAAACCTACAGAGGGGTATTTATTTTTATTTATAGGGGGATGCCAATGGGGCTTTATGGACAAGTGGTCATAAGTAATGACAAATCACAATTAGGTAGAAAATATCCCTCTCAGTCTTTTTATCTACAGTATATAACTGTAACACTATTTGTAAGCATTGCATGATGTATGTTATATTGTTATTTATGTTTTGTGCCATAAGCAATGGTGGCACATCATCCAGGCACAATAGTGCACATAAAATGGAAACAATTTGTTAATGTAGTATTAACTTTGTGTTATTTTTGTTTTATTAACTTCCTGTGTGGAAATGTTGATGTGCTAGGCTGCTTGTTCATGACGAGGATGCATAAACTGAAGATTTGTTTACAAACTGTCGGGAGTGCTCTCGGCTGCAAGTTCCATATATGACAAATAAAAAGTCATTTGCAATGATGCCTGTATCATTAACATTGTAATGATGTATCACTAATATTGTGGCTTCAAACAAAAGACATCTGTATAAAAGTATCTGAAAGGTGCAGTTTCCCCTACTTTTACCCTCCAATGGGGGGTTCCCGGAAGAACCGCTGTTTCCTGAGATACTTACAAGTGAAGGTAGCAGAGTCCCCCTCCAAGGGAAACAGAAAGGAGGTTTACATTTCCTGCACCATGCAGGCCAGGAGGAAGCCATAACGTCATCCATCGCTTCTTCCTATTGGCCTGCGTGGGGGGGGGGGGGGGGGGAAGGAGGGGTTTAAATACAAGGAAGTACCTTTCCTGGTAAGTATCAGGAGGTCCCCTAGTGCTGAAATGTACCCTGTTCTGCTACGGGGACCCCCTGCTTCCCATCCATTTAAAAAAAAATAAAAAAAGGAGGGGCAAGAGAGGGGATTGATTCATTAAGGACCAATGCCTAGATTCACAATGCAGCATTAATTCAATTAAAATAACGCTATGTTAAGCAAAACGGGATTACGTTATTTTCTCTGATAAACCCAGATTCACTAAGCTAACGGCATGTAGTAATAACACCTATAATTCAGAATATGGTTTACTGGAATTATTGCTAAATAACAGAGGCCATTTGTAAATACCAGGAAATATGTTATTTTTAAATAGCATCTATGTCTGCTAATGTAACAGGATTTATTCCTAAATCACAGGAGTTACTTCTATATAAGGGGAGATATTTCAACATAGCAGGTATGTTGGCTAATGTACAGGTGTAGGAGGTGTTATTGCACCTGCTAGTGCTGGCGCCCCTTTTCACGTGCGGCTAATTCAGATACAATGATGTCTGCTCCTGCAGACGCTTTGGGTGTGTTTCGCTACAGAGAACCAGTGGAAGCATTAGCGCCCCCTATGTCTGTACTAGGAGATATTTCAGATAACAGCTATGTATGTTAATACAGTAGAAGTCTATATACAAAACACTGGCATGATGACTAAAAACTAAGTTCTAAGCTTCACATTTCCGCTTTCATTTCCTATACAAATGATATTTATACTTCTTTGACTTTGAATTTAGAGAGGACTTACATTTGTTGTGTACTGTTTTTTTTTTTACATGTGGTACTGTGTAAATATATGATTCTGAATAAAGATTCTGTATTTTTCTTACTTTGTGATAATTGCTTTTGATGAATTATTGATAAATGTGTGAATCCCTAAGTATTCTTACAACAAATCTACCAATGCATTTACTGGAACGTTGTACAATTATCAACAATGTCACATTTATGGCTTAAAGAAAATAGCATTAGTACGAGTGTTAACCATAGCGCTGTGTAGTGAATCTGGGAGGAATAAGTATACTCTAAGGAGCTCGTTTGGATCTCATTTAAAATAATTTGAGCTTGATGGGTTATGCCGCTGTTGTTGCTTGGAGGCGTGCCCCTCCTCCCCATGGCTTAAAGCTCGCCCCGCCCCACTTTCCAACTAGCAGTTTTTATCATAATGCTGTGAATCACAGGCCCAGTACGGTCTTTCTCCCTCCAGCAGGAAAGAGAGGTACATGAGAATTGTGCCAGGTAGTGTTAGGACCTGCACAATGGTCATGCCGTGAAGTGGCTGCAGGCTGATAACCTTTTGGCCAAAGGGTTTAACTAAATTATCCTTTTTCCTGAGCAGATAAGCACTGAGGTATTGCACTATATGTTGTGTCATTTTGTATAATGCGCTGACCTTTCTGTTTTCATTTAAAACAATGTAATGAGTAAAAAATAACATGAATTTAGTGAATACTGCGTTAATTGCATCATTAACTTAGGGTAAGATCATATTAAAAAGGCTAATGCTGCTTAGTGACGATGGGCCTCAGTCTTAAGTAAAGAGTAATAAAAGGTAGGTTGGGTTATCTTTTTGTGTGATGCTCTTGAAAATGTAAGAATCTTCATTCAATAATGTGTGCTTTGGATATACAATAGAATATAAAGGGGCAGATACATCATACTGCAGTAAGCTAAAAATGAGGTATTATCTCCAAGAAATTGTGTTATTTTTATAGTGTAATACAGGAGAGTAGGTGGTGTGGATGGAGCACAGCTTCAGACGCCCTGCAATGTGAAGCAGGGAAAAACAAAACCAGGCCACTCCGTGTAGTATCAAAAAAATGTATTAAGCCAGAAAACACATACAGGGAACAAAAATAGGACAAGTGGAACGCACCTACGCGTTTCGTACAATAGTACTTTATCAAGTACTATTGTACGAAACGCGTAGGTGCGTTCCACTTGTCCTATTTTTGTTCCCTGTATGTGTTTTCTGGCTTAATACATTTTTTTGATACTACACGGAGTAGCCTGGTTTTGTTTTTCCCTGCTTCACATTGCAGGGCGTCTGAAGCTGTGCTCCATCCACACCACCTACTCTCCTGTATTACACTATAAAAATAACACAATTTCTTGGAGATAATACCTCATTTTTAGCTTACTGCAGTATGATGTTTCTGCCCCTTTATATTGTTTTTCCCTGCTTCACATTGCAGGGCGTCTGAAGCTGTGCTCCATCCACACCACCTACTCTCCTGGACTTTTCATTGATGGATTGCACGCCACTGATCCGGAGAGTGCCCCCTGGATGAGCAGGTAAAGTGCCAATGTGCCTTATAAAATCCTGCTGCTCAATGGACATAGTTCCTTTTCATTAACTCCTAAGGGTAATCAATGTGTACATCACGGTGGTTGTCCCAACTGACTCCACTTGTCACTCAACCCTACAGTTGTTATTACATTATTGAGGGGGCACTCCTATATCGTCAGACCACCAAGCTTATGGTCTTATCTACAATTATGTGCATGAAGCTACCGGTTCAATTCTGAGCACCACATACACCACGTCCCTCTACATATAGTGTAATACAGCAATGTTGCACCCCCAACAATATCGCACTTTTTATCGGACGCAATAAAAAAATATCGGATCCGGTAAAAAAAAAAAAATAGTCATGATACTGTACTGCATTTTTTTGTATTATCCTGCCATACATCAAGTTCCGGCGTTTAACAAATGTAATTGTGTTCAGTCACTTTATTTTAAGTTGTGTATTAAAAGTTAATTTTTAACATATAGATTTCACCTTTGCACATCAACTTGATACCATCATTTGCCCACCTGAGTGCACCTTTACCCCCTCGCCTTATTCAATTAGTGTAACATATTCACATCTATTAAGGAGAACCCCCCACCCAACGGGGATATTGTGGGTCTCATTCCCATTAGATTTATCCTTATTTTAGTAGGTGTTATCCTGAGTGGACTATCTCTATAGAGTGAAGGTGGTGTTATAACTCTTTTTCTCCCTTATAAATGTTCCCTTTGAAATGTACCCACTTAAAATGCAGTGTGTCACCCCTAGCTGGGCTTCCCCATACTAGTTGCAGACTTATACTCCTAAACAATCACATGGCTCCCCCAATAAAACTGCCTATTTGCATTACAAATGGGACAATTGGCAGACAATTTTAAGATAATATCACACTGACCCCTAACATTCCAGTGTAACAGTGTTTCCCCCACCCTGTGGGAGATTTCCCTCTTACCAGGTGTGTTGTGCTGATTACCTGCTGGGTCACAGGATGCTGAGCTTTGTGCTGTTGTCATTGGGGAAGACAGGACAGGCTTCTGGGATAGATTACTGATCTTTATCCCGCATGGAACAGCGCTTCCATCTGCTGCAGGCTCCAGGGATATGGAGACGATCCCGGCTGGAGAACTTACTTCCAATCCCCCAGATAGATTGCACACCAGGCAGGTGTGTAGTTAACTGGGACACTTTATTATTTTCTGCATGCACAGTAACACAACTGGTATATGCTTCAGCACAGTCAAAGGGGTCTCCAAGCTCAGGATGGTCCCTGGACATCCACCCCAGGCCAAGGGCACCTGGGGCAGTCCTTGCTCTTCCCTGACTCCCAAATAGAGAGTCAGGGAAAGGTATCACTCCTCACTCCCCCAAGGAGAGGTGACAGCAGGTGCCAATGTTTGGTACACCCCTGTGTGACTACCTGTCTCTCTCAGGAGAAGAGACACTGCCTAAATGTAGATGTGCAGCCCCTTAAGTACAGAGGGAGAAGGTCCAAGATCTAAGCCCAGGGTTGGGCAGAACATAGGCCTCAGCCCACCTCCTCCCCTGTCACTCAGGGAAGCTGCTTACTGTGGGGAAAATCCCAGGATTGGTCCTGAAACTGCCTGAACTGTTACCAGGGCTTGCATGTCAGGGAAGGCAGACTGGTAGCCCAAACCAGACATGGCTACACTCTCCCTCTGGTGGAAAATCCAATGTCCTCACTTGGAATCAAATTTGAAGTACCATCCTTCCGCTGTTAACTTGGAACAATATACAACATACAAGAGTTATTACGAACAACATTTGGTATACATGTGATATGTTGTCGCGGAACATATACTGTATGCATTCACATATACATTTTAACAATAGTGACACCATAGAGAACCTTGCAACCCTCTGGTAGTAGTGGTTCGGGTCAGGCTTTTTAACCTGTGTACCCATGATATCAGGTACTGTCATTGATAACACTCTCTTGGGGTGCTGCTCGGACAGGTACTCTACCCTGTCCATGTATATAGATCGCCCCACCTTCCATAGACCCATGAGGTATGAAATTCAGTCCTCTGTGTGGTAGACTGCATTTCTACACTTGGTTGTTAGATAATCTCTAATGACATCTTCCAGCCACTGCTCCCTATTCTCCTCTATCTATCTTATGATAGGTTCAGGGATGTAAGGGTATTCAAACCCATGGGATAGTCTAAATCTTTGGACAATTAGACGTTCAGTCAGGCTGATTTTGTGTGAGCTTATGGCCCTCAGCCTGTCCTGGTAATACCAGAACAGTGGTTCTTGAGCAGGCTGCTTGTAGAAATTGAGCACTAGCCCCTTTGGGTATAATACCCAATCTGAACTCCAGTTCCATCTTCCTCATGGCTCGGCAATCTCCTCTGGGTTAACTCCCCTTCTGCCCATCAATAGTCTACTAAGTCCCCATCAAAAAAACGGGAACCTAGTCCTGTGCATGTACGGGACATACCCCTGGAACATGGGGTCCCAGCAGGGCAGTGATTTTACTACAGGCCCAGCCTGTGCTGTCTCAGTACCAGAAGTAACTTTAGAAGATACCCTCTTTTGCAGGAAACTGTGGACTTGCCCCCAACAGAACTACACTTTTGGCAGTCTCTTCCTCCTCAGAGTAGACATCAAAGTCCCAATCTCTCCAGTCCTGAGATGGTTTATGTGTCTGCTTACGGCTAAGGGCCCGTTTCCTAGATTCCTTGGACCTCGCAAGCATTTGTGAGGAAGCAATAGTGTTAGGTGCTAGGGCCTTAAGGTTCTTAATGTCTTTGTCAGAGTCCACTGTCTTGGCCCTGCCCTTACCAGTCACCACATATATTGTAGCAATGTATAGTATGGGTCTGCAGGTTTCCTGCGACCCCTGCCCATCACTTGGTTCAGGTATCTGTCCATGTCGGTTTTATATAAGGCTGTACTCACCAGAGCGGGTATCGGCCATTCCTTGTCCGCCCCGGCGGTCTCCTCAATGATGACGTAGTCATCTGGTCTCGTGGTATCTGTGTAGAGATCGAGATCCCTCATCCTGTCTCCGCCGCAGTGTGTCGCAGTCCTCTGCGTAGGAGAAGGCACCGGATGGTACCTCCTCACTGGAAGCCTCCATCGGGTCCTGCAGGGGCTCTCACCGTTTCACTGACTCACTGGAACCCCTGGACTCACAGGATACGCCACAGGTACACTTGCCATCACATCCGGGCAATCTTCCGCCACTCAGGCCACACCATCGCTTGGCGCACAGGACCCCCTGAGGAAGTGACAATCCGCATCACGAAACGCGTAGGGAGGAGCCTAATCGCGTTGCCAGTCAGTGTGGGGGACTCGGAGCATAGCAGAGTCGTCATTAGTGAAGGTGTCGGGAACCCGCGGCTGAGATGAAAGATTGTGAAAGGAGGACGCCGACCTAATTACTGCTGTATGCCAAGTTCCTGCTTCATGCTGCGGACGCAACTTTGTATTAACTGGAAAGACGTGACACATTAAATCGTTTTGGTGTATGGTGTGTGAACTTATCTACTTTTTTGAAGTGAAACTTCTTTAGTGGCACCTACTTCTGATGGGGCAAAACTGGAGAGATGGGAGATGAAATATGAAACGGAAGTGACGTCATGGCTTCCCCCCCCCCTCGCTTCCCCCACACGCTTGCTCTCACATGCGGCAGCTCCTAATGGTGCCGCTCCTAACGGCAGCCATTCTCCCCACACGTCCGCACAGACATGGGAGCCGATGTGACGCCGGGTCCCTCAGGTTGAGGCGCATGCGCAGATGTGACTGCCGGGTCCCTCAGGCCAGGAGAGGGCGGCGGCGGCGGCAGCAGTAGCTGCGAGGAGGAGCCATGCGCGCCCCCGTTAGGTGAGGGAGACCCCCACACACACGGCCGCTTACATGCTCCCCCCCACCCGCTCAACAACTGCTCCCCCCACCCGCTGACATGCGGTGGCGCTGCTCCCCAGGGCCCTATACAGGCCCTGATCTCCTGCGGCCTCTCCTCCCGATGCATGCCTGTGTCCTGCTGACCTCCCCCGCCCGAGGCATGGAACGGCTCCTGCTCCCGTAACGGGGTGGGGGGGTTGAGTGCGCTGCGTACCCCACAGCACCATCAGCCGGCTCCAGCTGATGATGACGTGCTGCCCCCTCCCCCCGCCGACACGGCCCCCTCCCCCCGCCGACACTGCCTCCCTCCCCCCGCCGACACTACCGCTTTCCCCCCGCCGACACTGCCTCTGTCCCCCCGCCGACACTGCCTCCATCGCCTCTGTGCCGCGATCTGGTAGGCTGCGGGGAGGACAAGTGTGCTGGGGGGAGTCAGGAGTGAGGGGGGCAGGGAAAGGATAAGGATGCTGGGGGGAGGACAAGTGTGCTTGGGGGAGTCAGGAGAGGGGGGGGCAGGGAAAGGATAAGTGTGCTGGGGGGAGGACAAGTGTGCTGGGGGGAGTCAGGAGAGGGGGGGCAGGGAAATGATAAGGGTGCTGGGGGGAGGACAAGTGTGCTGGGGGGAGTCAGGAGAGGGGGGGCAGGGAAAGGATAAGTGTGCTGGGGGGAGAACAAGTGTGCTGGGGGGAGTCAGGAGAGGGGGGGCAGGGAAATGATAAGGGTGCTGGGGGGAGGACAAGTGTGCTGGGGGGAGTGGAGGGGGGGGAGTCAGGAGAGGAGAGGGGGAAGGACACACACACACTGACTGATACACATACACACACACACACACTGACTGACACACATACATACACACACACACACACTGACTGACACACATACATACACACACACACACACACACACTGACTGACACACACACTGACTGACACACACACACACACACACACACACACACACACACACACACACTGACTGACACACATACACACACACACACACACACACACACTGACTGACACACATACACACACACACACTGAGACACTGACACACACACACATGCATGCACACTCTGACACACGCACACACATTCTGACACACGCACACTGACTGACACACACACACCCCAGTGATGCGCTGAACACCGCCCCTGAATGATGTGCCTATTCCCTCCCACCCCCGTGAGCTCTCCCCCACCCCGTGAGCTCCCCCCCCCGCCCTCCCATGCCGTGAGCTAACCGCCGTGAGCTCCCCCCCCGCCCTCCCACGCCGTGAGCTCCCCCCCCGCCCTCCCACGCCGTGAGCTCCCCCCCGCCCTCCCACGCCGTGAGCTCCCCCCCGCCCTCCCACGCCGTGAGCTCCCCCCCCACCCCGTGAGCTCCGCCCCCCCTCCCCACCCCCCCACCCTCTCCCCGTGAGCTCCCCTCCCACCCCCCCGTGAGCTCCCTCCCCCCCCCCCCGGGAGCGACCCCCCACCCCCCCGCCCGTGAGCTCCCCCCCTGTGAGCTCCCCCACCCGCTCAACATCCATGATGCTGGTACTGCTGCCAATAAACACGACCCCGCCAATCAAATTTACTCATACTCTAAGCAGTAATAATATTATTGTTACGTTATATGTTGCTGACAACACACAAAGAAGTTTCACTTACTATGCGCGTGCACAGCACACACAGCTTTTTTTTTTTGTGGTATTAATGCATGTTTTTTTTTTACCGGAACGCAATATTAACACACTTTTACCGCAGTTTGCTGTATCCGGCTCAAAGTGTCCCAAAACAGCACTCTTCCTAAACATTTGTGTTTTAATTACTGTACTTATATAGTTTAATATCAATACTAAAATGTCAGTGCGTAATCCTAAAATAGGTGCTCCTTATCCAGGACCTTTCTTCCCAAAGGGTCCCAACTGAAACAAAGTTTATATAAAACATTTTTCTTTAGCCTTGGTCCCTTTACATAAATGGGGCTTTTTGAGTGGTAATCCCCACTTTGGCTTTGTCTGTTCTTTGGATATGTTTAACTGAAGAAGTTTCACACAAAATATATATATTATTAATGACATACAGATGTAGCTAAGCTAACTGTCACACACGGTGGTTATGGCACCGGAAGATTAACATTGTTATTCGGAAGCATGGACCCCCCACAGTGTGACTGAGGCAGACACTGTCTCTGGTGCCACAGACTTTTGCTTCTTCGAGTACAGCACCAGGGACAGTGCGTCTTTCTACATCTGTAAGTACTCTTACTTCTTGCAAAGGTTTATCTTGCTCCTCTGCAGTAGACTCAACCATTAGTCCTTTGTCTAAAAGACATGAGCGGAGTAGAAATCATAGCTTTATTATTTAGCTAGAGCTTGAAGCAGCAATCCCCGCCCACCAAATTATTTTATTTTACCTTAACTAGGTTGTTCCTCTGAGCTGATCTGTGGTCCCTTGACCTCTAGGTATCCCCAGTTTTTTTGTGTTTGTTCTGCTAGTATTTACGTAGCGCTTTACAGAGACATTTTGCAGACACAGTCCCTGCCCTGTAGATCTAAGGCTACGCTTATAGTGCCGGCGACGTCAGGCTACGGTTGCTGGAAAAATCAAGTTGAGATGACTTCCAGTGATCGCGACCAAGCTGTCGCTGCATCGCGCCGTCGCGTCGTGCGTACTATAAGCGCACGCGACAGCGGAAATGCATTTGTTTTGACGCGACGTCGCTGTCGCCGGCACTATAACCGCAGTCTTACAATCTATGCTGTAAGTAACACAGATTGTAAACATAAACAAAAAGAGATACCGGCGCCTATTGAGTCCAAAATAGATGGAAGTCCAGTTGAAATAGTCCCAATCCCAAGATGATCTACAGTCACTAAATCCTTAGGTGCTCCGTTAGGACTTCATGCAGGGGAAGTGGAACATGGAATGAAAGAAGAGAGAAGTTTAGTGCAACACAGCTATACAGATTACACAGACATATAAATGCAAACTGGCTGCCACATGGGGACAAGACAAACAGACACAACTAGACAAACAACATTAAAGCAAAGCTATTGATAAAAGTTAATTTATTAATAACTAAAAAATAATAAGATAGGACAAGATGCTGATCTGGCCTCACTGCCATCACTTCATATCCCCTGAGGAAGTGTGTTTAGACACATGAAACGCGTAGGGCTATTTTATATCTATTTTGGACATATTTGCTGAATAGTACTACAAGCAGTACAATCGCTGAGTGCCTTTGTTGAGCGAGAGAGGGGCAAGGAGGTGCGGATTGCCGTTTTCCCGAGGCTTGACTGGAGATTGCCAGTTCGTGACGTCATATCCGGCGACACCATTTCCGGTTTCGGCACGATGGAGACGTCACTTCCGGTCATTGCCAGCAAGGAGAAACGGAAGGAGTGCACGGCATCCTGAATACCCTGCGAACCCCCTACACGTGGTTACCAGCTCACATTGGTCTAATGCGATTTTACATCTGCCGTCCTGTGAGTGTTATCTAGATTTTAACCCACCGGAGCAGCACATCAGCATCTTGTCCTATCTTATTATTTTTTAGTTATTAATAAATTAACTTTTATCAATAGCTTTGCTTTAATGTTGTTTGTCTAGTTGTGTCTGTTTGTCTTGTCCCCATGTGGCAGCCAGTTTGCATTTATATGTCTGTGTAATCTGTATAGCTGTGTTGCACTAAACTTCTCTCTTCTTTCATTCCATGTTCCACTTCCCCTGCATGAAGTCCTAACGGAGCACCTAAGGATTTAGTGACTGTAGATCATCTTGGGATTGGGACTTTTTCAACTGGACTTCCATCTATTTTGGACTCAATAGGCGCCGGTATCTCTTTTTGTTTATGCTGTCTTATCTGATTGTACCATCAGTTTTCCACCAGGCTGCCTTCCTACCAATTAGGGCTCCCCCGCATAGCAGGGTTTACTGTATACATTCCCATTAGCGCTTTTTTGCATCACATTTCCTTTTTTTTTTTTATAGATTGTAAACAAAAACAGAAAGGCCAGCATCATACAAAATGTAGTGCAATACCTCAGTGCTTATCTGCCCGTGAAAAAGGGTAATTAAGTTAAACCCTTTGGCCAAAAGGTTATCAGCCTGCAGCCACTTCACGGCATGACCAGTGTGCAGGTCCTAACACTACCTGGCACAATTCTCATGTACACTGGCGACACACTTTATTCGAGCTCGGCTAGTCCCACGAATTCGGGTATACCCGGGTGTATTGAGGTTTGTGACTGTTTTCTGCCCGAGTGCATTGCGTTATTTTCCAGGCAGGGATTGAAGCATTTTATTCCCGCTGGCTGCAATACTGCACAGTATATATGTATATACTGCATTACAATTCATGAATTTATGCCATCTGGTAGACACGCGAAGCACTGCAGCCTATTAAATCCTAATCATTATCATTTAACAGATCAGCCGCCCATCAGCCAGGCATGAACCATGGCTGGGAAAGCAAACGCAACGGGGCTTGTCTGAGGTGAGGAGCGGCGCATTCCAGGTATCTGCCAGGTACATACTGGGTATTTGCTCGAATAAAGTGTGTCGCAGCAGTACCTCTCTTTTCTGCTGGAGGGAGAAAGACCATTCTGGGCCTGTGATACACAGGAACGTGATAAAAACTGCAAATTGAAAAGATTGTAGTAAATTGTAGCAGTTGCCAGTAAAATACACTTTACATTTATTTGTTGTTTAAACCCAAAACATCAACAAATAGCAACAAATATGACGTTGGGGTCAACAGAAGGTTAATTATTCTATTGGGTGCTGGAGCAAGCCTCATCCTGCAGTCTATTTGGGGTGCATCGGGGTCCAGTGTTGAAAGTGTGCACATTAATAATATAAAGAACATTTATGAGAATGCCACATCAAGAACTAGATTACGTGAAGATACAAGCAATATAAGGATCAGAGAAGCCCAATGCTACATCCAATATGACAAAAATACACAGTAAAATACTTATATATTCTCTTGAAAAAGGGTCATTTAGTTTCAAGAGAATATATAAGTATTTTACTGTGTATTTCTGTCATATTGGATGTAGCATTGGGCTTCTCTGTCGCTTGTTGTATACATTTGCCACGCTCAGTAGCTCTCCTTTTTGACACTTATATACATACTAGCTGATATACCCGGCGTTGCCCGGGCGTGGAAGGGCAGGGGGCATGGAGTGGAAGGGGGGGGGGCAAAGGGCAGGGAGGGGGGGGCAAAGGGCAGGGAGGGGGGGGGCAAAGGGCAGGGGGGGCAAAGGGCAGGGTGGGGGGGGCAAAGGGCAGGGAGGGGGGGGGGCAAAGGGCAGGGGGGGCAAAGGGCAGGGTGGGGGTGGGACTCAATCCCCCCCACACACACACACAATCCCCCCCCCCACACACACACACACACAATCCCGCCCCACACAATCCCCCCCCCACACACACAATCACACAATCCCCACACTCAATCCCCCCCCCCACACACACACAATCCCCCCCCACACACACACAATCCCCCCCACACACAATCCCCCCCCACACACACACTCAATCCTCCCCACCCCCCACACACACACTCAATCCCCCCACACAAACACTCAATCACTCCCCCCCCACCACCAACACACACACACTTAATCAGTCCACAATTTCACCTGGGGGGGCGACATGCTCCGATCCCCCAACCCCCCATGCTGCTGAAAATGGGAAGCAGACAGGAAGAGAAGGAGGGGCTTGTCTGTGTGCAGAGAGAAGCCCCGCCCCCTCTGCAAGACACAGACATAGAAGCAGCCGCACGGAGCTTCTGGCCCCGCCCCCTCTGCAAGACACAGACATAGAAGCAGCAGCACGGAGCTTCTGGCCCCGCCCCCTCTGCAAGACACAGACATAGAAGCAGCAGCATGAATCTTCTGGCCCCGCCCCCTCTGCAAGACACAGACATAGAAGCAGCAGCACGGATCTTCTGGCCCCGCCCCCTCTGCAAGACACAGACATAGAAGCAGCAGCACGGAGCGCCCGTGCACAGCTCTGGCCGCCCCCAGGTTTCCCTGCAAGCTGCTCGCGCCCCCCCTACATCATCGTGCGTCCCCCCAAGGGGGCGCGCCCCACAGTTTGCGCACCGCTGAAAAATGTATGTAACACCCCCCCCCCTAGTGTGTGTGTGTGTGTGTGTGTGTGTGTTTGGATGAGTATACTGCAGGAAGCAGTGTGTCAGGGCACAGCCAAGGATGATCAGTGGTCAATGGACATTATCATAACCATTCCTCTATAGTCATTTTGAGCACTATTGATGAACTTTGTTCCTCTATTGTGTGTGTGTGTTTGGCCCGTCACTCCACCTCAGGCCAATGAGAGGTGTGCGGGGGCGGCCCAAGGGACCAATGAGATTTCCCCTAGGGACACCGGACATCCAGACAGGCATACAGTGCTTTCACTAATATAGTATAAGATATATTTTGTGGGGGCTCAGGGGTTCCTAAAATGAGGTTGCTGGGGTTCTGTGTGTTGTTTGTCAATATAAGGATCAGCAAGATTGAGCGACAGCAGAACAACATGTCACCAAAGTTTTTCACACCAACACTTGAAAAATGATTCAAGATATTGAATAGGAAAGAAAACACAATCAAAAGCAATAGGGAATAGTTGAGTCACCTGCAATTTGTAGATTACATTTTTGACACTGTTTCAGAAGTCCTCCAGCAATGAGTCAGAAAATTTGCTGAAGCAAGTAAGAAACAAGGGCCTCCATATGAATCTCAGCAAGACTAGAGTAATGTTGTATGTATGTCTTTATTTATATAGCGCCACTAATGTATATAGCGCTTCACAGCACTAATACACATGACCATCATATAAATAACAAATAATACAAATAACAGATCATGGGAATAAGTGCTTCAGACATAAAAGTAACATTTAGGAAAAGGGGTCCCTGCTCCTAAGAGCTTACAATCTAATTAAATGTTCAATAAATGTGTTAAATCTACAAAGGTGAGACTCACCCTGCAGTCATTTGGGGTCCACCTATTCTAGTGTCTTAAGAACGAAGCCGGGTCAGGAGAGGAGAAGAGCAGAGACTGAAGGCAAGCAGGGTCAGGTAACAAGGCAAGGCAGACAAGGCTGGAACAGAACAGACGGTGGAGAGGCACACGCACAAACAGGCAGACGCACAAACACGCACAAACAGCTGATGAGGCTCTGGCTCTGCTGAGTATTTACTGGAAGCTGTGACGAATCAAAGCAGGAGGCGTGTCACTGAGCAGGTTCTGATAGGAAGCTCCGCTGCAGGAGGCAGGTGTGCGGAGTCTTCCTGATGATATTATTAATGTGATGCAGGTGCATGCTGCACGCGCGCCATGCGCACGCGGTTGCTCGCTAATGATGTCATCACATGACGCAACCGGGAGGTGGGGCCAGCTGAGTTGGCATTTAGGTCTGCGCGGGCTCCTATGATGATAACAGGCTCCAGGGTGAAGTTTGGGAGCAATGCTGGTATCTGGATGTATGAAGGGTAAGTTTTTGCATGAGTCGACCGCGCGGCGCCTCATGGATCCTTAAACAGGAGCTTTATTAACAACCATTGACAATGCTCTTCACATCAAGACATTTGTTACTATATACACTTTCACTGGTGAATAACCATGTTTGTACTCTTTAATTCTTCCCTAGGTAATTCTTACTCTCTCATTCTAGGGAGGTGCTCAGGCTTGATTATGTTACTGTCATCTTAAGTAGCCATCTTCTGCGTGGTGTCCGTAACTCTTTATATCAATTGGGCTCCATCTTTGGTTACCCTTACTATTATGAACTCTGGAATCACTAACTGGGGGCCTCTTCACAGGGCAGCTCTGATTACTGTAGGTCCCATGGCTACTACTTGTATAAACCCAATAAGACCTAGGTTTCCTCTGTAGGAACCTGTAAGCTTCTGTACTTCCATGTTATGGACAGTAACTGAGTAAGACACTTTCCCTACAAAACAACAAACAGGGACAGGAAATGATAGCTATACACAGGAACATATTTACATTACCAACTGTGAGGCTCTTCCAACTGTCCCTCTCATTAACCTAACTTCTAGAAACTTCGGCCCCACAATATACTCTTATTGTTACTGTATGTCAATGGTCACTGTGCATACAGTAGGAGTGACTTGTTTCCTGCTATGTCACTCTATACCATGTGATGGGAGAGTGGAGTTACTCTGCATGAGCCCACACAGTTAACCCCTTAATGCCAATAACCCCTTAAATGACATAGTCCTTAGGTGGGGGTCTGGGGGGCTACCTGAATCTAAGGGTCATTAAGACTCATAATGTCCACCAATTATCTTCTTTCCCATGAGACTACCTCTTTAAAAAAGAAAACCTTGGTTTAATTCTATCTGTTATTCACTTGAGCTTCTTTTTACTGTCCTAAAGGTGAGGGGTAACACAAAATTCTTAAATCCCCCAGTAACCCAAACTATCTGAACAGACAGAGAAGTCAAATGGGACAATTAATATGTGTAAAGTTTCCATGAAACTGGCTCTTCAGCTCTATTTAGAATTTTCACATTTAGATGAAAAAAGTCCTCAAAACACCTTTCATAATAGTCATTTAAAAGTCATTTATGAACTATAGTCGCACAAAAGGTAATTGAAGCATTCAAAGGCTACTGCCATGCTATACAACAGCTTTTTAAAAAAAGCATAAAAACACAATGCATCATTTAAATGCATAATTTGTAACCTATGACATGACATTACCAGAACATCATGACATTTTCATTCCTGTGAAACAGGGAGATATTTTGAACAATGATATTACTGCCATTAAAAATCTTTACAGCAAAGTAAGCAACAATTTATTGCAATCATAGGGGTAATAAAATTCCAAGAATCCACTTTGACAGCCAAATGATATCTTCATCATAGACATGACCCAAATGCACGTTGAGGTACATGCTTTTTCCAGAAAAATACTCGCTCCAGGAGGACATTTCAGATGTGCCATGTTAACAGACTTTAAAGTTTTCTCAAGAGTGCCATCTCTTCAGGCTCTTCAATGCATAACTTGCCAAATGCACCGTGCACACACCCTGGAGTTATAAGTGTATTTATTCAAGTAAAGGCCAAACAGAAATACTGTAACTATTGATGTCTGACAAACAGACCAATATAATAACCTCCAAAATATTTTAAAGCTACCAATTTACTGGAAGGCACAAGGACAGGTTTATAGAGTCAAAAATATTACAGAAACAGGGTATGGCTCTGATCTTTCTTTTAAAGGAACACATTGTTTTGGTGTCACCAACAAGCTTTCTATGTTGTCTCCAGCTATTCCTGACCTATGTCCTTTATGTACTTTTCTATAGGAAAACAAAGATAGGTAGTGCTAGATCTCAAAAGAAATGTGTAACTAATATAGGGCCTCATGCACTAAGCGCCGAAAAAATGCTTTCGGCAAGTGTTCCCGATAGGCATGATTTTGGCGATTTGCCCTTGCAGTATTCAGTAAGGGCCGAATCCATGCCGATCACTGTGAAAGCAAAATGCCGATTAGCCAGTGATAAAAGAGCCTGGCTCCCAATAGCCTGGCGATAGGCCATTTCTGCCGATATGTGTTTGCAGCAGAGAGAGACCCGCCGCTCTCTGCGCAAACATCGGCAAAATAAAAAAATATCAAAACAACTTTTACTCATAGTGTACATGTGCAGGGGGTCTCTGGAGCTGAACCGCATTGGTTTCAGGTCCGGGGACCCCCTGCTTCCCGAGATACAGGCCCCTTTATGAGGTGCCGGTATCCCTCTGCATTTAAATGTCCCGATCATGTGACCGCGGATGTAAACAAAGCAGAGGGATACCGGCACCCCATAAAGGGGCCTGTATCTCGGGAAGCAGGGGGTCCCCGGACCTAAAACCAAAGCGGTTCAGCTCCGGAGAGCCTCTGCACATCTACACTATGAGTAAAACACACATATAAATAAACACTCATTCCTTACCTTTGCGGCTATGTGCTATGGTAACGAAGCAGCATGAATGTATTTTTAATAATAGTGTACAGTGAGCAGGGGGTCCCCTGAGCTGAACCGCATTGCTTTGTGGACCAGGGACCCCTGCTTCCCGAGCTACAGGCCCCGGTATGTGTCAGTGGGTGGCAGTGTCGCCACCATCTTTATAGCATCCCATACGCACCGTGCCCGCTATAAATATGGCGGTGACACTGTAACCCATCCCCCAAACTGGGGCCTGTAACTCGGGAAGCAGGGGGTCTCTGAGCCAGAAATCAATGCGCTTCAGCTCAGGAGACCCCCAGCTTCCGCACAATATTATTAAAATACATAAATGCTGCTTCATTACCATAGTGGATAGCTGCTAAGGCAATAAAGGTGTTAATTCAGAATAGCATGTTTATTGGGGACATTTGCCCCCAATAAACATTGCAATAAACAACATACACCCCCTGTGTATTTAAAATACATAAACACCAATAAATACATTAAATACATATTACACTCACCCATGTCCGGCTGCCACGATGAAGGCCATCCTCATCTTCATCCTGGCCATGCCCCCTCCGCTGCAGCAAAACAGAAACAATAATAAAAACATCCAATGTAATGTCCCCTAACCCCTTAATCACCATAGCAGTTATTAACCGCTACAGTCATTAAGGGGTTAACCCACCCTAACCCACCACTCGGGAGGCCAACAAACCCTCCCCCACTAACCCCCCCACCCCATGAGGCCTAACCACCCTCACCCACTACCCACAAGGGAGGCCTACCCACATACCCTTGGGGCCAATACCCCCTCCCCCCACCCCCAGTACCCACAATAAAAACAATACACAGCCCCACAATAAACATCATTCTATTTATAAAATACATTACCCACCCCCTGTGCCTCCCCATAAATACAGTAGAGGCAACGTTTATTCTAACATTTGCCGTAAACTAGCCGGGTTACATTCTGGGTATGTGCTGGGTATGTTCTGGGCTAGTTTGAGGCACGTTTAAGGCATTTCTGCATTGACTAACGACCCATAGGATTAACACAGCAGGGATCCCTGGCAGTCCAATTCAGTTTGAATGGGACTGCCAGGGACCCCCGCTGTTAATCTGATAGGCCATTAATCAATGCAGAAATGCTGGGGCTAGTTTAAGGAAAGTTTAAGGCATGTATTCAGAATGTACCTGGGTGTTTCCTGTTTTTTGGGGGGGATTGCCACTGGTTTTTGTTCGAATAAGAGTTGCCTCTACTGTACATGATTTATTCTTTTACATACAGGGTTCATTGCCCAGCCCCACGCGAGTCCCCGGCGGGCTGACGGGTCACCTGACAGACCTACAGGGTACCAGCAACATGTTTCACACAGGTTCTGGAGGCCTGTTGGTGGGTCCTGCCAAGCGCCATGGCCCCCAGGTGGTCTCCGTGGGACACCGTGGGCCACAATTGGGTCCCCACTGTAGGCCCGTGGATGTCTGGGAGCCCCGGGTCAGACCCACAGGTGTCTGAGGGGCCTCGGGTGGTTCTCACGGGGGTCTGGGGACTCACGGGTGCTCACTATGGGTCCGCGGTGCCCCCACGGATGTAGGACCACCGGTTCTTCCCCGCAGGTGTCACCCGTGGACCACGCAGCCTGATACCTGTGAGAGACCCGAGGATACTGCAGGTGGTCTCCAGAGATCTCACGCAGAACCAAGGAACAAACCCTGAATGTAAAATAAATAAACCTGACCTATACATTCAATACATACATCCCCCCCCCCAACACCTACAGTACAATAATGTGCAAAATAACTATTATCCAGATAGGGATGATAGATTATTTTCCCATTATTAAACACATTAACTAGCATATTAAAATAAAGAAAGTACTACTGACCTCATCAATAAGAAGCCCCCGTCGCCAGCAACATCCTTGTCTTTCGTTGCCCACAAAATACATAGCCAATACATTGCAATTACATTCAGATATCAATTAACCCCTTAAACACCTTATCGGATAATAACCGCAAAGGTAATTAAGGGGTTAAGCCACACTGGCCCGATACCCACCCTTCACCCATTCATTTGTAAGCTGGTTTTGAGCTTAGCCATTACAACCAACCTCACACTGATGATACCCATCAAGGTTGAAACATGTCTGTGAGTGTGTTTAATGGCTTTGTATCTCATCCCAGCCTCTGTTTAAAAGCTGTGTTTAAAACAGCATGCATTGGCTTGAGGATCTGCTTGTGTAATACGAGCTTGAGACAAAAGGTGGCACTGAGTGCTCATTTGCATGTCATTTCCCAGAATCCCTTGCTGCAGTGGAAGCGCTGTATGCTGGGCGATAATGGGGAAAGACAGGGTTGCAGACATGCAAATGAATATACAGTAATATTTACAGTTGCTATATATATATATATATATATATATATATATATATATATATATATATATATAGCAAGAAAAACAAAACAGAGACCGCACGTCCCATAGTGTAACACTGTAACATTTAATGTAGGGAAGAATGGGTGGGGGGATTAAAAACACTCACAATGTGTAAGTTAAAATTAAGCAGTATGTGATTAATAATCACCACCAAGGCAGGTCCAAACCGCAGCAAATAAGGAGTCCAAGAACAGCTGGAATCAGTCTCCGAAACAGCACCGTCTCTCCGGTTCACTCGAGATCCTCCAAATCAATCTGGTATCAGAGTTCGCCTTACTATAACTCATTTATAGCAGTATATGTTACAGACCTATGTTTTTAAAATATATGGCAGTATATCTCTACTGGAGAGTCCGTTTATTTAATTATTTATTTATTCTTTGGAAAATATATATATTATTGATTTGAATCTATTATAAACAGTCAAATTGAAATAGTTAAAGTTTAATTGTATTTCTTTTCTTGGGGTTGAGGAGGAGCGCTGGATCTCGTGATATGTGAAAAGATATAGATATATATAGTGCAGATGGTAATTCACTGCTTTAATTGATGTAAAACATAAGAAATGAACTCACAAAGAACGTATAAAATCACTGCATGTCAGAGATCCTTCTCTCTCTGACTGGAGCCCTTTATGTTACTGGAGTCTGTATCCTCTCAGTGAAGTGGATGATATGAAAATAAAGAAAACCACAAATAGTGCAAATAGTATGAACTATACAAATGTATTATGCACAGGTAGTCAGGAAACTCACATTTTCCATAATAAAGTTGGGTGGTGGAGAGAACCGCCGATAGAAGCAGGCTGCTGTTCGGTGCTTCACTTTCCCCTCACCGTGTAGTTCAATGCCAGTCTGTGCCGTCGCGTCACTTCCGGTTTCGCGTCACGTCACTTCCGGTTTCGCGTCACAGGTGAGGGCGGGAAGCCAAAATGGGAGTGATATCAGCAGTGGATTGCCAGTCCTTCCAGGCGCAGAATCTCTCTAACTCTACGCGTTTCGCAACAGCTTCGTCAGGAGTACAATTGTATGGGTGTGCTCTAGTGTAATATATAGGCCCATCAATTAGTGAAAGTATATCTGTTAAGCTACTGCTCGTTTCTAGGGGAGGTACTATCACTTAGTTCATCTACCAATCAAGATTGAGACCTTCCAGTACTTATACACTGCCATTCTTGTTCAGGGACATTCCCTTTGATAAAGTTGCATTTGTTGCGATGAAACGCGTCAGGGACGTACCTTGCGACATTACGTCATCACGTTGTGTGCATCCTTTACGGCCGGGGAGCACATGGAGTTATAGTATGGTACTCTGATACTTGATTGCATTCCAAAGAATATTAAAAGAACCCAATCCCAGGGAAACTACCCGTTCACCCACCCCTTCTACCACCAACAACCCTCAACACCCCAACAGTAATGGACAATGGCCCTATTAGCTAAATATCGCTAATAGCATTTTTGCCCATTTAAATATACAGTACTGTACAAAACAAATTTGGACACCCTATTGTACTGTAAATGATTGTATTACTTACCCCTGCCAGGATGAAGGCTGTCCTCCTCCTCATTCTTACCGGCAGCAACATCCTCAAGGGACGATGCCCAACCATTAAAACACCATCTAATGGACAGTAACATCTTAGGGGTTTAAATCTCTCACGCCATGTGGGCCCAGCTGAAGCAACTACCAGCATCCCCTACGGAGGTCTACATATCCGGAAGCAGGGGTCCTCAGACTTGAAATTAAAGGGGTTCACCTCCGGAGACCCCCTGATCAATACAGTATATAAAAATAAAAATAATAAAACGCAGTAAAACCTTAAACATAGTGGTTAACCGCTAAGGTAATTAATGGGTTAACCCCTCCCACTACCCCCGGGAGGCCTAACCACCTACCCCAGGGTAACTACCCCTTTCCCACATGCCCTCTACCCCTAGGGCTATACCCCGTTACTGTGTGTGGTGGTGGGGGTTGTTTGGGGTTGAGGGGTTGCTTGAAGTGGGTAGTTGCCCCAGGGTGGGTGGTTAGACTTTCCGGTGGTAGCAGGAGGGTATAACCCATTTATTACCTTAGTGGTTAGCCAATAAGGTAATGAAGGGGCGTAATGTATGTTTAAGGTCTTACTGTGCTTGATTATTTTTAAATACTGTATTAAAGCAGGGGGTCTCCAAAGGTGAACCGCATTAATTTCAACTCCGGCGACCTCCTGATTTTGTAGATATAGACCTCTGTAGAGGGTGCCGGTAGCCACTCTGTGGGCGTGTGAGCTTTAAACTCCATCCAGAGCAGCTACCAGAACCCCCTATTGAGGTCTTTACAGTATCTCCAGAAGCAGGGGTCCCCGGATTTAAAATTAATGGGGTTCACTTCCAGAGACCCCCTGATTTAATACAGTATATAAAAATTAAAATAATAACACATTTAATCTCTGTAACAGCTGCTCAGGGAGACACAGAGAGAGACAGCTTCTCTCAGGAACTCCTCTGCGCAGCTATAACAGACTGTCTGGCTCAGGACAATTAACATTGCTTGAATCCGCCCAGGCCGCAAAATGTTTTGGATGCCGCAGATTTCAGCTGTAGGTGGGAGGTTAGGCTTCAAGAGGAATGGGTAGGAAACCCATTGTATACCTCAGAGGTTAGTTAGGCAGTGTAAGGCACTGTGGGGGGGGGGGGGGGGGTAGATGCACAGAGCTTTGTTAGTGATTTATGGAGATACCAACTTCAGTTCAGTTCTGAAGTGGACCCTTTGGCTTCCTATATTGCCCTACCAATATTTGGAATAGGCCAAAAGATTTATTCAAGTCCTGCGTATTAAACCCTTGGAAGCCATAGCCGCCATGAAGGCATGCATTATGAGTTGCCATGCTTTGATGGCCACTAAGGTAACCAGGGGGTTATTACACATACCCTAGTGGTGCAGTGGTACACCTCAAAAAGAAAAAGGCACCCAAAGGCTGCACAAGATTTTTTTTTCTACTTGCTTACAAAATATATATGATGTGACCGGTGGTGGATTTGATCATCCGCAGGCCCTAGGGACTTAGCTGTGTCGTCCGCCTCCTTGCTGCCGCCTTCCTTCTCATTTAGAATCCCAGCGTCAAATGAAGTCACTGACATCACCAATGTGACATCGCACGGCGTCACGTTGCCATGGAAAAGCAACGTCATGACGTTATTTGACGTTGCGGCATCACTTTGCCATGGCAATGGTGTCCCCCGTTATAAAAAAAAAAGTAATTTCACAAAACCAGAAAAAAATAAAACGACTCCACACGGCCGGTGGCAAAAGTTAACCCCAAAAACAAGTCCCGATGGCCTATTTATAATCTGAGGCCAACTGTGGCCTAGCGACGATGGATTCACATCTTGCCTGACGCCCTCAGTCCTCTGTTGCTTGAAGATTCTTCATCTGTAAGTATTTCTTTGAAAATCTTCTACATTAGCCATAGGTAAATGAAGAGCCAAACGGTCGTTGTTTCAGCTTTTATTTAGCTTTGTGGATCTTTGTTAAAGTTATGGAAGCTGACGCCGTAACAATTTAGGTAATGTGATGTTAGTTGCCCTGATTTAACAGAGCTTTGTGGATCTACCCCAGGATAAATTAAGGTGTCAGAATTATTAACCTTTTAGTATCAATAGTGGGCATGGAGTCATGCATGATGCAAGACCTGCATTCTGAGGACACCTTCCTAGGAACAGGATTACCAACCAACCAATCAGCAGCCGTCCTGAGGTCCTTCTGCTTTCCCCGATGGCAACGCAGAAGTGGGAGTTAGCGGTAAAGGCAGCATGCATGCAGGTTGGAGCTTGGATGTGACCAGGACCTATCCGATAGTGTCTGAGTGTGCTGCAAACACTCGCTGCTTTAACCCTATAGGGAAAGTGTTACAGTATTTCCTTTCTCTGTGTTACGGTAGGGTTAGCTTGTCACACATAATAAAGGCGAAGCTCGACTAGCTACCCCTAAAACTGTGTGTTTTCAGCCGCCTCTGCACACTTGCAAGGTGATTACATGTTAAGTGTTATGTGCCTGTTCAGCTATAGCTAAGGCTATGTTTTTGTCCGCCTTTGCACGCTTGCAAGGCGGATACATTTTGCTGGTTTTGACGCCGTAAGGGAAAAAGCCTCAAAACAGTGGTATGTCTGAGAGGGAACATTTATGTGGATATTGGGGGGAAAATAGTACCGAGACATGTAAATAATGTTTGCACTTTATTCCCGGTGTTTATGTAATTTTCCCCAAGCCAGCCTGCTTGTTTTGGGGATTACGTGTGCATTTCTATGGAGGTAGACTCGGTGATTGAATCAGTCGAGGTGCTTGCACAGAAATGTGGATTGAGACAAAGGCTGGGAGCGGTGAGGTGCTGAGACATTGGGTGAGTTGGGAAGGGTGGACAATCAGGTCATGGGATAGGCTTTCAGAGCCTTTGTTCCCTGCAGACTCTGAGGCTCCTCGGCGGTATAGGGCTGGCCATGGAGTGCCATTACAGGGTCTGAGCCCCGTAGGCACGGTTCACACTGGCCAGTTCAATTTCCCCACTTACCAGCATCTCTGTCACCATGGCAATCGGCAGGCGGTCGGCCTGGGGGTCCCCTGCACTATGGTACCTCTGAGGCACCCAGAAATGGTCTGCCCAGGGCACCAGTATTCATGGATGGGGATACCGGTGGAGTTGCCAGGAGAGGATGCTCTGGTGACCCCAATCACAGAGAGCCAAAGTTGGGCAGTTGCCCAGATGGAGGTGCAGCCGGCACCATCGCCCACCAAGGTGGCTTTGGCTCCCCAGCTTTGGAAACCCATCCCACAGACCATCGCTCCCCTGCATTTGGAGCCCACGGACATGGAGGTTTCCGAGGGGGCCAGGCAGGTAAGCCAGACCACGCCCGACTAATGTCCCTATGTGTATATCGACCCCCATTGTGACCTTTTTTTCTGACTTTGTGACAGAAAGGGAACTACCGGAGCTCAGTGAGTGGTACCGGGAGGTGATGCAGGCAGGTGCCATTCTGCCCGTGGACTGTGGTGTGCGTTTTGACTGAGTACCAGCCCCAGCAGCTCCAGTAAGTTCAGATACAGCAAGAGACCAGGTAGTGGTACCTTGTAGGTTTAGGGAAGGCTCTGTGGGCAAGGGAGAGAAAGCTCCCCAGCTTGCAGCTCCCCTGCGGGAGTGGAAGCGAGAGATAGTAAGGAGACAGAGGGTCCCTCCTATGGATGAGCCAAGCGGGACACAGTGTGCTGATCGCCCGGTAGACCCCGGGGGTCAGCAGCCCCACTATCAGACTGAGTACAGTGTCTTGATGGAAGGGGAGAGGATAGAGGGGGGATCAGGGACATGCAAGGGTACTATAGGGATTTAGTGACCTGTTACAGTGTTCTGACTGACCCCTGACTGAGGTGACGGACCAGAGGGTAATGGTGCTGGCAGTCTAATCCATAGAATGTGGATCCGTGTTTCAAGATTTGCAGACCTGCCTTGCTGTAGTCAGTACCCCAAAGACCTTGCAGCCTTTTGTGACTCCAGTGGTCAGAGACCCCAATCCCAGGGGTGTGTACCCAGAGTGGCAGGGGGAGATGAGTGTGTTGCTGCTGTAGACCCTTGCCCTGTTGAACTTGGACTATGGAGGGGGGCAATGGGTTCAGCAATGCCGGAGGACTTTACCAGCCAGCGTCTCTCTGCCCTGACCCAGAGACACCAAGAATTTTCCGGCTCAGCAAGCCACCTGATGAGGTGACTATCATGGATCTTTCATCTTGCGAGGGGAGGTGTGATGATAGGGGGTAGCCGGCCTTCATAATAAAGGTGAAGCCTGGCTGGCTGCCCCTAAAAACCGTGTGTTAAGAACTGAGAATGTCAGCTGTTGGGTGTAATATTGTACATTACTGTGTTGTCCTTTAATTCTGTTCCCATTATATTGTCCCCTGCATTATTATAAACTAGGAATGGCATGTGTGGTTAGGGTCCATGTTAGGAAACAACTGCAGGACAGTGACTTTGGGAACAGAAGGTTAAGGGTGGATGTTGGGGGGCAAATAGGGTTAAAATCGATGTAAAGTGTTGCTGACCGGAGATACCGATAGTACTGATATTTTACGGGTACACTCTGTAGATAAAGATGCGGGGGTGTATGGAAGTCTAATGTAACCCTATGTAATATCTTTGCCCTGCCAGTAAGTTCTACAATTGGGTTTTGGAGTTCCAGACTCCAAGTTCCAGAGCCCAAGTTCCCAATGTTACAGTGTAACAAACCTGACATGTTTGGGGTTTTCCATGTTCCCCTTATACGGTAAACACGGGATTTCAGGAGTGGGAGTTTCAGTTGGGATATTTGGGTCAAAAGGTATTTATCTTGTTTGCAGGAGTTCGGGGGACAAAGTTACCGGTAGTCCTGTAATTCTCCCCGGCATGCATGCATGATTTGTGGGTAGTATTAGATCCGGAGAACAAGGGGCACCCAGCTGGGGCACATTTGTGACTGCCAGACCTGGTAAAGCCTGTCCAGTGGGGGGCAATGAGTTGGCTGGAGGAAGATGCTGCTGGTAGGCACATTTCCCATTGGCCAATTCATATTTCCCACCTGCCTGGGTTTTCAAGCCAAAGCACTCCCCCTCCTTTGATTGGGTAAATCCAGGCGAGCCTCTGGCTTGTAATTGGCTGGTGGGGAATTTCCCACGCTCTGATTGGCTACTGTTCCAACTTCCATGCTAGAGATAGCTCAGCGGAGTGTATGTAAGGAGAAGGCCCGACCAGAGAACCAGACCATCTAGTGACTTGAGTCGGTGAATCAAAGACGGGCTGTTCAACGTTTTTCTGTTGTGAATAGCAGAGCAACCGGCTTAATTTTGGAGCTAGGAAAGTCTGCCTAGCTGAGGCTAAGTCAGACGCGAGGACCAAGTTCTCAGAATAGAACGTAGCGGTCACGGTTGGGTATTCTACCCAAAAAGAGTACCAGTAAGCTCGAGACAAGGTCCCGGTCAGGGTAAGCCTTCTGAAACAGGCACCTTGCACCTATTTGAGGCTAGTTTTCACCTCCAGACCCCCGGTGTGTATTCTGTCTGTATTTTGTATCTCATTGTGTGTACGCGGGTTTACCTGAATAAACTACATTTTATTCCACTACCTTGTTTTTCCTAGTGAATGATCCCAGAAGGTAAAAGGTGTTAAAAGTCCTGGTCTCTCGTGACAGGCTGCTCAGGATTTTTTTTTTTACTTGCTTACAAAATATTGGCCTTGAGCGAGAGGTTACAAACATTCTGGACATGTTCACACATAAAGTGACCCGACATTGACTCAATGAAAAGGTCAAGACTAATATATTTCCCTAACCTTTTCAGTAGAGAAGCTTACAAAGTATTACTGTGCACATGTGTTTTATGGCCCTCTAGCACTGAACGCTTACGTATTTTATCTGATTTTATTTCTAATCAAGACACTGAAAAAGAGGTGCGCTGTTTGTCTTTTGTGTTAGGACAAACTCGTTCTATTGTGATAGTTTGCACTAACAAACCCATTACATCCTATATAAACTGTGATGTGTTGTGTTATCTGGAGGAACAATGTCACGTAGTGCATCTGTAAAGGCAAAAGTAAATATTCCTAACACTGATCCCTATGAATTCTTCTCCTTTTCATTCAATGCAATGTATTATACTTAAGTACTGCTTTCAAATTTCTAGTTAACATGCTTGTAGGAGACGAGTGCAGCGGTATAACCAGGGAGACATATATTGGGGGAAATAAACTTTGGCTTTTCTTTAGCCCATACTGTATCTTCAAACAATTTAGCTTTTAGGCAGCATACAAATTAACAAACAACCTATCCCTTTGTAAGTGTTGACTCTCTCTCCCAGTCCTTATCTGCAGGGCTGGGAGGCTAGACCTCTTACCAGCCTCTGACCCAAAGGTCAAAGAGGTGCCTGTTATCAGGGGCTATTTCCCGCAGTCCAGGCCCGGGTTGGTGCCAATGGGGGGCACCCGCTAGTGATTTCAGTGACCGCTGTGTCCTGGAATAGAGGGTCTGGTTCCTTGGGTTCCTTCCTTCCATGTGCTAGAGCGATTCCCTGCAGTTCAAGCAGGAGGCTTTTCTACCTGTCTGATGAGCCAGGTGGAGACTGGTTAATTGTCTGTAGCTGCAATTAACAGCTGGACTCATCAAACCAATACAAGCTTCTATTGAAGCCCTTTTAGACAGGGATTAAGGCCCTGTCACAATGCTATAGCACATGAAGATTTCACTTCAATATCACTACCATTTTCATATTACTTTAATTAGGAGTTCTTGAATTCTGTATATTTTGTTAGCATTGTGCCTGGATAAACCCCAACATGCAGATCACACTCTTAACTTTAGATCTTTAGCTTGTCTCACAAGCTGACATTTTCTTGTTTCTCTCTTTCAATGAATGAGTATTAAAGTGTGATGAGGCTTGGCAGCATTTCATAAGTATAGGCCTTGGCCCTGACCAAAGTTATAAACGTGTTACTGTAGGACTACAAGAAGATTTACCAGCAAATGCAGAACAGTAATTTTAAATGGATTAGTGATTTATTAAAGACGATGACATGGATTTACACTAGACATTCTAGGCATACACTGGATGACTGGTGCTGTTCTTCATAATAACCAGTTGGTGGAGATGTAGTCCTTTTAAAAAAAGATAAACCTTTATTGAAAACACTATACAGAAAATTACTGTCAATATTAATAAACATTTTAATAGCAGCAATTTATACATTTTTCTATACTTTCTCACAACCTTTCACAATGACAATAATTGAAAACTGGTTATTTTAATTGATACATTTGCTTTATTTTCAAAATTGTGCAATACAATATTTATGAATACATTTATTATAACAATTGGGGAGTCATATTGGTATTACCATGGCATTCATTCTACTTGAATCCTTCAGATGTTTTCTTTTAGTTCCTATTCTTCTCAGTGTATCTGTGTGCATTTCACATCTCCCAAATCGGCTTAATTAATCTTAATGTCACATGTGGTTTAACTGAAGACAAAGCTTTTTGGCAGTGGCATGCAAATGAGCATACTGGGTGTCCCACTTTTACCAGGAGTGCCCATGTTTTGTGTCTTAATATGTGTCAGACCACGTGTATGTGCTACTGTAGAATACATGAAAAAATATATCAAGTACTAAGAAACGTCCAATATTGGTCAATACCAGGGAAAAGTCCATATGGATGGTGAGATTCTCTTGGTTCTTGTGCAGCTCTTTCCTCCAGATCAACCTACCTGATATGGAACTCCTTAAAAATATATAAAACAAAAGGAGTGCAAGGGATCCAATGGTGAAGTACAATTTATTATACACGGAATGGATAAAAAAGTAAGTATTACATTCACTGCCGCATGATCAAAATCAAGCTCATTGTCATTGGTCAACACTGATACTGTAGTAGGGTTTCCAGCGTGTTTTCTCTCTGCTTCCTGGGGCTCAGGCATTTGTCACGTATTTCTTAGGTGTTCTCGTCCCGGGCATATTTTAACACATGGGTCTGTATCAGGGTCTGTAGGGAAATCCATGGAGAGATTTAAGTACTGTTGTACTCGGTATCTCGGTGGAAGCTGTAATCAGAGTCCAGGGATCCAGATAAGTGGAGGAGAAGGCAGGAGATGAGCCGAAAGCATAGTCAATCAAGTTGGAGTCAGGGGTGGTGGCAGGTAGAGAGTAGTCAAATGAACCTAGAGAGAAAACAGAAGAGTCAAAGAGCAACACATGACATTCTGATATATTTTGGGAATACTGTATGTATTTTATCACCTACTCGAAGCTGGCATTAGCCCTATCTTTCTTATGTATATCATCACATGATACATCAACCAATCCAAACATATAAAAATGAGGGAACCACATGGTACATCAACCAATCAGATTAGTGCATGTACCATGTGATTTTAGCTTTCTGTGATGGCCCTGGTCCTATATAAAGCTTGGCCATCTCAGAAAGCAGGAATTTGCTGAAGTGGCTACATCTGGTAGCTGAATAAAGAAGAAGAGAAAGAGAGCTTTCAAGAAAAGAGAAAAAGAAGATAGAAAAGAAATACTCACCCAAGACTCTTGCTCAATCAAAAGAGTATAGAGGGCTTCGTGGCAAATTGAGGATCCAATGTCATCGAGGCAGGATGTCTATGGATTACAAATAGGCCATTGGATCTGGATTTATTTTTATCTTTGAATTTTTAGCCCATGAGGCTTGAGATTTTTGGACATCGGTTTTTGGATGGAGTTTTATGGTTCTGTGTTTTCAATTTTTTTGTTGTCATCAGGCGTGGATTATTTTTTATTGTTTTTACTGTTTTTGAGTGGGGGATTTTGCTAGCCATCGGGCTTAGAGTATTATTTAAAAAAAATTATGGTTGGGAATCAGTCCTTTATTGGATTTGTACTTGGTGGTTTCAGCCCTGAAGAGGGGGGGGGGGGGGGTGGCCTTCATCCTGGCTGGCATAAGTAATCTTTTTTGTTAATGGTCAACATTAACTGCCAATGTGGCTATGTAGGCCCCCATTGAGGGTCTACATTGGCACAGTGACAAACAATTAATGGATTTAATGACTATTTTGTTTATTACGTGATTTGTTTTTATTTTTTAAACTTACATTTTGTATTGTTTTATCTAGGAGGGGGGATTTGATACATTCACAGTCTGCAGATCAACATTCAGTTAAAACATTCAAGAAATTAACATCATCTTAACAATATCCTTCCTTTTTAATTAAATTATATATTTAAATAAATTGTAGATGACTCCTTTCTAGATCTCTGTTTTTGGGGCAGCACTCTTATCGGGATTTATTATTATTAGAAATGAATCAAGGGTCCCAAATCTTATAGAATTTTGGGATAGTGTGGTTGAGTGGCCGTTAGTTTTTCCATGAACATTACTTTGTTAATTTTCTTAGTAAGGTAGGTAATTGAGGTTGGCCTAATCTTTTTCCAAGATGCAGTTGTTACACATCTGGCCTCTGTGAGGAAGTGTGCAAGGAGGGATTGGGAATGGGTGTTTAAGTTTTCAATGGGTTTACTAATATCAGTACTATTGGATCTTTTGGGATCTTGATCTCTAAAATTGATTCTACGAGATCGATAACTCGATATATATGTTGTGGTTATTTTGGGGGTTCAATATGAGCTTGTAGGTGTCCTGTGTGTTTTACAATTCTTGTTCAGCTGGTCATGGCTGATTTGGAGGGTGGCTCCTTCTCCCTATTTTGAAGCTCACCCCCTCCCACTTTTAAATGGTTAAAAGCTCCCTCCATTGCATTTCTCACTCTCAGGGGAACTTGCTTACAGGTTGATTGCGACAACTCTAATACAGAGTGCTTTTTCTGGTAATGTACAGGTTAATAAGAGCTTCAATCAGACTTAGAACTATGCAACTAATTTTGACAGATTTATTATAAATCATTCTTCCTGGTAATGTACAGGTTATTAAGAATTTATATTAGTGTTAGGTACCCTTGAGATGTGGTCTGCCGTGTAGGGGCTCAAGGGCTTACGACACATTGGCCAAAGAGTTAAACTAAAAGACCATTTTATTCAAAAGATATCTATTTATATAAGTAGCCCTCTTTCCTCCACCCTAAGTGAGATTGAGGTGGGTAGGCGTATCTGACTACTTATCAGTGTGGTGCTGTACCTGTTTGGCAACCAGGAGGGCTAAGCTTCCGCCACTGGGAACCTGGGGTATGTACTTACACTCGGTGCAGCGCCTCCACTGATGAGGGATCCCAACGTGGTGAGAATGTGCCCTCACCAGAACAACCATACAGTAAATACACACAATGTGAATAAACAGTTTTTACTGAGCATGAACTATAACTTCAATGAAACTCTCTTTGCATAACATCAATACATCATATGAATAACATTGCATCACCCTAAAAGCATACCATCCCCTCACCCACATGCCCATCATCCCAGCACCCTCAGTCCCTTTGATAATACTGTACTTGGACACTTATCCCTTGAGTGCCCACAACGATAAAGAGAGTGTGAGTGTGAGGGATAGCGCTTCCCTGTGTTGGGGCCCGGTGGTGCACTTAATATATACTACCTCCCTGATCAGTCCTGATCAGGAAAATCTTTGGAACTCAGTAACATCGCACAGTGATCCCACGCCGTGCGGCGCTGCTCTCTGCAGGAATGGATGCACATGCTGACTCCACAGGGGAGGGATCCCCAGACGGAATGATCCTTTATCACAGTCTCTGCTACATGCTGTACTGACAGTCAGGCACTGTCATGCAGCATTCCTCTTGCTCTCTGAGTATGGTGGTCTTAAGGCAGCCCTATAACATACAGTTCCCTCTACAGTGTCTCAGGGGACTAACTGGGCCCTGGGGTTTATCTCTACCCTAGTCCCTGCATGCAGAAGATCTCTTACTGTAGATTCTGTCTGATCCCAGACTCTGGCAGCTCACCACATGCCACTGGCACTGGTGATATTACACACACTGTATAACTTAGAAAGCAACCCCCCCTTCTTCCCATGAGGGGCCTTTCACTGACACAATCAAAGCTAACTGCTGTGGCTGCACTTAAAGCCACAGTGTCTCTCCTTGTCAGAGCACACAGCACTGCAGCTGTGTCACTGACTAGACGTACACTCACCTAAGGGCAGGGTCCCTACCTAAGGGGCCTTCCCTATGAACTTACCCACTAACCTAGTGGGTAGTGGGGCCTACCTGGGGCCTGGGGGTAACCTGGCCTAGTGTAAGAAGCCACTTGCTCCTTACACACTTCCTCCCCCTTCCTTCTCCCATCTCTAACTGACTAGCGTGGTCTCTGCAACATTGTATCCTTCTCCAACAGGAGAAGCTGCAAACCCTATTTGCTGGCTGGCTGCATGTGATGTGGGTGAAAGGGCAGTCCCCAGAGGCTGCTGGGAATTGTAGCCCACTCAGGACCTCTTTAGCATTGGGACCGCATGCACTATCTTAACTGCACCTGTGTGAAGCTGTAATGGCCGCCGCTATGCTTAACTGCGCCTGTGCGACCTTGGGGAGTCCCTGCACTACGGCGCGCCATCTCTGCCCCTTCGCGCTCACTATATTGGCCGCCGCGTCACGTCTGCGCATGCACAAGTCTCTGCGCCCGGGCGGACATAACAAAGATGGTGGCGTCGTGCCTCTGACGCCACCGGGAGGACTCTTTGGGGACATGGCTACATTCTCCCCCTTGTGGAAATACCAACGTCCCCGCTTGGAGGACAGCGTCACACAGCACAGAGTTATATAGTAAAAATGCAGGGCATAGTATATACAACGTATCACAGGTGCTTTAACGTCAACAGTGCATAACTTAATCATAACAGTTATACCCGAGGCCAGCTGAGTGTTAGCTGTTTGCTGAGACCAATTGTGGGGTGCCCCTAACTGATAATGTGGGGGTACCTCACTTTGACTTTTGTGAGCCTCCGCAAACTCATGGTCAGGTGCAACAGTCACTGGTTCCATACTACTTCCTCCCCCTGGTGGAAGGAATAGCACAGTGTCTCTTGGCCAGACCTTTACCCGGCCATCCGTGGCATGGATGCGGTAGGCCAGGAGGTCTTGACCTTTTCCCCGGTCCACCATATGGTGAATGGAGCGCTCCTTTTTGTGCTTAAAGGAGGCAACTTTCAATGAGGCATTCACAACACAGTCCTTATCCCTAAGCACTTGGGAGGCTTCCACTGGGAAGCAAGCGATTAGCAAGGTCTCCGTACTCAAAGTCTCTGTTACATCCTGCAGGGGGTAAAGGGTTGATACCTTACCACTGCATTGATTCACGGTGTCCAGCATGTCAGTAGGAACGCTGACTGTTACCACCTCAGCTGCACTGGACATCAGGGTAGAGTTGAATTGTCCCTCCACTTGGCAGATGACCGGTACACACTGTTGATCCTATATCGCCTGGTAGCAATCATTTTCTGAATACTCGGGAGCGTTGGATCCCAGTCCTGGGACCATCTGAGTTGGAACGCACAAGCTTCCAGGTTGACGCGAGCCGCCATTTTGGACTGGGTTCCGCACTGTAACCTCTTCTTCTACTTCTACGTCCGGCGCTTCCATCAGAGCCTGTGGGGAGTAAGAGGGCATCTCACCACTCCGCTGGCTTGCGATGGGATCCTTTTCCTCCGGTCTCATCTCCGGCTGTTCCTCCTTCACACTGGGAGTCGCCACGGCCGTGGGACTCTTCCACGGTTCTGGCCGCACCAGCACTTGCTGTGGTGGAACGTCAACGTACAATGTGCCCACTGCAAGGTCATGAGCAATCTCACCTCGGGCCCACAGGCCCACCACAGAACATGCGGCAGCATCTGGAAACACCTCATCTAGGGCCCACGGGCCCACCGCATTCTCTGTATCCACCGAGATAGTTGACTCTGGATCTTTGCAGGAGTGGTCCGCCGGCTGGCGCATCACCACGAGTTGTTGGTCGCTGGAATCACTAAGAGAGGATGGGGGTAGAGACACCTTACCCTGTGATTCCGGAATCTATGGTTCTGGAATCTGTGGTTCTGAGTGTGGAACCGAGTCTAGAACTGGGGTGCACGGACCCCCTGAAACATCTGGTATAGCACACTGATTTGGTGCGGCCACAGCGTCGCATCTGTCCATTTTGGTCGATGTCGCTTGAAAATCGTGCGGTTCTAGAGCAGAGTCTAGAACCGTGGTTAGTGCACACTGGGCCTCCGAAACCTCCGTGGTTGCACAAGGGGGTTAGCAGCATCGATCAACCCAGTGGAGAGGCCAATTGCACCTTTCTCTGGTGGTTCCAGCTCTAGAACCGACTCTGGAACCGGATCTGGAACCGCGGTTAGAGTGTTCAAGCCGTCCGAAACTTCTGTGAGGGGTGTAAATTGATTACCTGCATTGACCGGTCCAGTATTGAGGTCGATTGCCTCTTCCTCGGCGGTTTCTGTAGGCTGCAGCAGCTTGGGAAGCAGGAACTGTGCCCCGCAGCAGGCACACTGGGGTCCCCAGGTCAATTTACAACCTGGGAAATCACATTTGGAACATGGACATTTGAGACACTTCTTCCCTTCCACTTGTACCACCAAAACCCCAGTTGGTAACTGATAGGGATCAAAGTCTACACCAGCACGTATATCCAAGTCCTTTTGTAAGCATGGACACAAAAGAACGATTACGTTCGCTCCTTTTATTCGCCACTCTCCATACAACTGAGGGTGTGATGTACTATATTGGCCGCCGCGTCGCATCTGCGCATGCGCAAGCCTCTGCGCCCGTGCAGACATAACAAAGATGGCAGCGCCGTGCCTCTGATGCCACGGGGAGGACTCTTTGGGGACCTGGCTACATATATATTTAGGCACTGTATCGTGTATAGGTGTCATTGGATGTGCACTGAGCTCTGTCTGTGTTTCATGTTCTGTCTCTGGTTTTAAATATCAGGATGTTGTCTTATTTTACAGGCCAATGGTTCGATAGTGAGAGCAAAAAGAAGGGTGAGAGTGGTCAACGCTGTCTGGTCCCATTTAAATGTTTTATTAAACCTTGGTCTGCTCCTGGTAGTTTAATAAAAGTTCAAAGAAAGTTCCTGGAGCCCCCCTCTATTTCTTGCTCAACCAATGTCAAGATATAAAAAGTGGGCTCCCAGAGCTCACCCCTCCCCACCTTTTTAACTTGGGAGGTTCTAGCATTTTGCTGAATGGATAGGACTCACTGTGGTTGTTTCCCCTCATACAGAGGTAAAAGGTTCACAGTTTAGTGTTATGACCTGCAAAATTTGGTTGTACCTTGACGTTGGTGTGCAGGCTTATGACACTTTGGCCAAAGGGTTTAACTAAATAACCACTAAATAAATAACCACGATAATATTATTATTATTGAAGTATTTAAACTTTATACTTATTACCATATATGTTTTGTCAATTGGATGTAGCATTTTGTTGTATACATGGGTTTATTGTGCCTGTAAATCCTACTATGCATACTGTCACATACACGGACAGTCTTATGTATGAATATATTATTGATAAAAACTCCAGAGTATAGCCAAAACTGCCATTTGGTACCTACTTGTTATTTTTATTTTTCGACATGCTCGAGTCCTATTTGGCCATGGTGCATCCAATTGCTTAGTGCTATGCATACTAGTTCTACTATGACCCTTGTTAGTGCAAGTATTTAAATGAGGGGTAGCTGGTCATATTGACTCCTCCCCCTGTTGAAGCGTGCCGTGTCACGCGAAACATGCGTCGGGATTGATGACGTCACGACGGTGATATCCTGAAGC
Source organism: Ascaphus truei (assembly GCF_040206685.1). Lineage (NCBI taxonomy): Eukaryota > Metazoa > Chordata > Amphibia > Anura > Ascaphidae > Ascaphus > Ascaphus truei. Next base: position 448,693,695 of record NC_134484.1, read on the forward strand.
GAGGCACCACCATCTTGGTGCAGCAGCAGCAGACTTTCAGACAGCTTGTATCGCGGTCTTTGGCCTATTATGCCATTGCTGTATCTGATACATCTAATAAATGGATATTTACACTGACATTTACACCACCATATAGCTCTTATATATCTACCTGAGTTTTATTGTTTAGTGTTTCACCATTTATAGGGACCACGTAATCCAAGGTTGTCCTCTGCACATATACTTATGCATTATATCCACACAGCAGTCCGCATATACTATATATCTGATTGTGAGCTGTGTTTATATTGTTATGCTGTTATGGGGATTGCCCATGCTGGATAGGTGAGAGATATTAATTGTGGGTATACGCATAGATTCTGCTGATATTGCGTTAGCATGTGTGACTTACTATGGACATATGTACTTATTACTATTTGACTTTTTTGTGGTATATAAATATATAGTATACACTTGATAATTTACTACTAGGTTCTGCTATATTTATGTGTGACTATTCAACCTGTGAGTTATATACTGTGCTGCTGAACCTTTTAGAAGTGTCAGTGTGTTTCTATACATCTTATTGCTTAACCTCCCACCTTTTGTACATACTTAATCTTGTGGCCTTATTAAAGTGGAACTGAGGTATATGCTATATATTAGACAGACCTAGGCGTTGGTCTCCCATGAGGATTTTTAATTACACTGTGTATTATATGTTCACTTGTTTATTAGAATATAATTATTAAAATTGTATTTTTTTTACTTTTTAGTCCTATGTGGACATATTTATTATATATGTCAATATTTGTTCAGCAATTGGTCTATTGACCCCTTATGGAGATATTCGGAATCTCATGGGCTATTAGGGAATCTCATCTCTTCTTTCCACAGTGAGTGCTATATATAGAACCTTTTCAAGTTCCCCTGAGAACCTACCCTGTTAAAATGGTATCGTTTTTTCTTATTGCACCCTGTTATGGATATCATATACCCATTTATGTATTAGGCTGAGCGGTGGGGTTACCCCAATTGTTTATTAAAATTATGTTCAACCTTTTTTTTTTAACAAATCTATAGTATCTGCCATCACAGTCTCCATGGGTAATGAATTCCACATTTGAACTGCCCTTACTGTAAAGAACCCTTTCCTTTGTTGCTGGTGAAATCTCCTTTCCTCCAACCTTAAGGGATGAAAGGAGATTTCACCAGCAACAAACAGATATTAATAAACGTAATGTTTAGCATTTATTTGGATGGGGACATGTTCAGTCAAATCATTTGTTTTCTTCAATTACCTCCGTCCCTTACTGTCTCTCTCAGTACTAGGACACATTATTTAAGTACATAATAAGGTGGACTTGAATTAAGTAGAGTTTTATTTGTGGGTCAACTGTCAATCTACATAAATACTGTATGCTTTACGATATCCCTCTTTCTCTCTGCCACTCTCTCTCTCTCTCGCAGTCAGTACTATTACACGTTGCTATAGCACATCAAATAGTGTACAGTACAGTGGAGGTTTATTTTAAGGTAAACAGTCAGCATACAGACACTAGCACATATGTACTACACACCTGCCAACCTTAATACAAATCCACAGTGTGATCGAAAAACCTCCTCACTGTTCCATTTCCCTATATGTTCAACCACACAGTGAGAACATAAGAAGGAACTCAACACCAATCACCCTTCTGTGAAACTGCGTGACTTGGCAAGTATGCATATTTTATATCATATGCTGATGCTATAACTTCCATCGTGCTCTGCGGGATTTACTCTATTTCTCTGTGCTAGCCTAGGATGTATTGTTGTAGTATGACACACAGTCAGAAAGGAAAGGTATACAGGGATATACAAAATAAGTATATATGGGAAGAATGTTGATCCAGGGAGTAATCTGATTGCCAATTCTTGGAGTCAGGAAGGAATTTATTTTTCCACTTATGAGATATCATTGGATGATATGTCACTGGAGGGTTTTTGTTTGCCTTCCTCTGGATCAATAAGGAAGTACTGTATAGATATAGGATAAAGTATCTGTTGTCTAAATTTAGCACAGGTTGAACTTGATGGACGCATGTCTTTTTTCAACCTCATCTGCTATATAACTATGTTTAATAAATATTTCATTCTTGAAAAACAAAATCCAAGATCTGAGTTGCTTTACATGTGATTAAAACAAAATGGCACATACTATTCATACTGTACGTCCCTTGTTGTCAAGGTGAAAGAAACATGTTAAACAGTAGCCAGTTATAGTAACAAAAATGGAAGAGCAAACTGCCTCTTGATTTGCGATAAATGACAAATAACGGCACATATGCAGCATAAACATGCTAAACCTTACTTGTAGAAATTGACTTAATTCTTGTAAAACACATCTAAGCTATGATTAGCTTTACATGTGCTGACGTGTTGTCCGTGTGAACAAATGCTAAACTTTGGCAAGTAATAGTAATAAGTAATAGTAATAAAAACATGTGTGCTGTTTCACACATGTGGCAGCATAATAATACTAAACATTGTGCTGGCAATGTGATATATTACATAGAAAATAAAAAAATATTGTAAAAAAAATCTATACCTACCTAAAGGCATAATTGCCCAGCACTACACCACTGCAAACAGTAGCAATGTTCAGACAGTGTCAAAGGAAGAGGCCATGCAGAAAGCAGAAAATACAAGTTACATGAGGATTGTTATGTTAGAGACCAAGGTGCTTATTCACTAAGGTCTGTTGTGTGTTAACGCTCACATCTGCCATTGACTTGAACAGCAGTTCATGCCAGATCGGGCGTGTTAACCCATGGCAGACCTCAGTGAAATAAGATCTGGTGTCTTGAGGAAGGGATTTTGAACCAACATGCAAACCCCTCACCGCTGAAAAGAATGGTGCATCACATCACAAACCCAAACTCTAAAGAGGCTATGTATGATGCAGCCAGTGTCAGTAGCTACACATCTTTATCATTATCTACATACTGATTCTATACTCTCTGTACTGTAGTAGCAGCACCCGGACAGTAAGGGGTGAGGAGGGACACCATAGCACTACCTGCTCTCTCAGGGCTGTGTCTATCCTCTCTTACCACTTATAGTTCTCTGGTGGATGTAATGTAGCCTACTCTGCATATATAGAGCTGCGCTGGTTGGGTAGAGGCAGGGTACAGAGAGACTATTGTGTGTGGGACAGGTAGTGGAAGACAAGTTCAAATACATTTGCGGCAATAATTCAACAAACTACACTTGTGGTCAGAAGGGGAGGAGAGCAGAATGGGAGGAGAGCAGACTTTTGGAGTTGAAAGAGCTCATTAGCGTGTAAAAATATATAATATTAATTCTGAAGGGGGAAAAAAACAACTCGAGGGGGGGAAAATGGTATGGGTGACCAACACAAAAGGCATAAAACGTGAAGGAATAGAATTCTCCCACAAAAAAGTAGGGCTCTACCTTCAAAAGTCTTTCAAAGCACAGCAATTTGGGTACCAAATGAGATGTGTATTGCCATCCTAGGACAGTGAGAACATTACAAATCAATGGTTTCTATACATGTGATATAGATTTTATCTATTTGCTTTGGTGCCCTTGTGGATAAGCATTTGTGGATAAAAGCATTCATCCAATTAAAAAAAAGATTGAGTGAACATAAACACCAAATCAGGGAAGCCCTTCAAAAAAAAGAGGAACTTGTCTTAGATTTTCCAGTTGCAAGACAGTTCTGGCAGGCAAGACACACTGTAAGTCAGGTAAAATGTCAAATGATTGATTCTGTGGGTCCCTTACAAGACGCAGTATTTGCTACAGAGGGAGAGCAGGTGGATTTTCACATTGGACACAGTCAGACCAAGAGGGATGAATGATATGTTGAATCTGAGGAGTTTACTGTGAGTCATCTGCTCTCCTTGTAAATGACTTGATCTTTCCCATGATTGGATTACATGTAGTTGGTTTACTTGCGAGGTTCTCTGTAATATATACTCAGTATTCTTTTAATTATTCATGTTTAAACGTAAGCATTAGAATAAAGTTGTGATGCTTGTGTGACATTTATTGTATTCAGCTTTTGTCTACATTTAGTATGTTTGCAATGGATTAGTATTTTCAATTATCGATGTGCTGTACGTGTACTCTTCACTTTGTTGATGTTTCTAATAATGACATTTTCGATACATTGTTAGGTCAAAGAAAACCCCTTTGCTCAGCGTAGATTTTTAACAGGAGGGTGCGAAGCAGGTGGTTTAAGAATAGAGAGTTGTGAGGGGAAGATCGCTGCTATGATTGCACTACAACCCCACTAATAGTGACTGGTTATTTAAACTAAACTTAGATATTGATAATTCTGTTAAAACTATACTGTGATCAAAACAAAAACAGAACACTAAAAAACCCTGGTACTGTCGGTAGATAGTGTGTGTACTGCACCGACACACTATATTCGAGCAAATACCCAGTATGTACCTGGCAGATACCTGGAATGCGCCGCTCCTCACCTCTGACAAGCCCCGTTGCGTTTGCCTTCCCAGCCTGGGTTCATGCCTGGCTGACGGGCGGCTGATCTGTTAAATTATAATGATTAGGATTTAATAGGCTGCAATGCTTCGCGTGTCTACCAGATGGCATAAATTCATGAATTGTAATGCAGTATATATATATATACTGTGCAGTATTGCAGCCAGCGGGAATAAAATGCTTCAATCCCTGCCTGGAAAATACCTCAATGCACTCGGGCAGAAAACAGTCACAAACCTCAATACACCCGGGTATACCCGAATTCGTGGGACTAGCCGAGCTCGAATAAAGTGTGTCGCCAGTGTATATGTATATATAATATTAGATAGATAGATAGATAGATAGATAGATAGATAGATAGATAGATAGATAGATAGATAGATAGATAGATAGATAGATAGATAGATAGATAGATAGATAGATAGATAGATAGATAGATAGATAGATAGATAGATAGATATTAGGTATCAAGGGAGAGAAACATAAAATACCTGAGAAGATTATAATGCAGACAGTGCTGTTATATAGTGCTATGGTAATTGATATTCAGACAGTGTCTCAGTAATTACATTCTAACTACATCAATATATCTGCTAGACTAACTCTAGTTTAGTATTAGATAGGAGTGTAATCCAGCAATGTGTCTCTGTTGTCGCATAAATAGTAACACTATTGATGCCTTGATGCTTCAACAGCCTAATTGCTGATTGTATCCAGTATAGTGGTTAATACAATAGGATAATTGTAACACAGTTACTATGCATCCACTTTCTATAGTGTTATATTAGATGATTGATTGCTATCTTTGCATATTAATTTGCATTTAATAGTGTTGCATTTGAAGTGGGCATTTAAAGTGATTATGTACTTAGACTGTAGTTGGACTAGAAGTGGACTGGAGACTGGAACTTCTGACATTCTTCTATACAAGGCAACAAATGGTGAGCTATCTGATCCCACTATTATCCCATGCTTGTTAGTCTGCACAATTAACCCCCCTATAGACTTTATATACTGCAGCCTCTCCTAACACTACTGCCTCTCCCATTTCCCCCCCCCCAAATCCCTCTGCAAATCTTGAACACACCTTAGCATTACAAATATAAAGCATTATAAATATATTAAGCAGAACAACTATGAATAAGTAAAAACTTACATACTGTATAATGTAGCTGCAGTTCAGCAAGTAAAATCAGAATGAGTCCTTATGGCAGATAGCGAGTCAGGGGTAGGGTGGATGTTTGATACAGAGCCAAAAATCACACTCTCTGGGATCGGCTTCTGCTCACAGACGCTTCCAGGTTAAAAGGTCCCTCCCAAACGATAGCTGTACATGTCTCATTCGCTCCCTGTTCGTGTCAATTCAGGAACTCCCACAGGACACAGATCACAAAAACTGCTACCCCAACGCATTTCACACTTTCCAGTGCTTCGTCATGCGGTGTGCTTTGTGTGATTTTCTTCATATGTTCCATCACCCATGGAGCTTGTGTCCAGTGGGTGCCATGGGGGACGGGAGAAAGCCTCACCACAGAAGCTGCAAGAACGACCAGGTGCTATATACACACTCCTAGCAAGCCCGAGTGTGGATCAGAACCCCTTCATTTTGACAAGGAAAAGGCAAGGGCACACCTCTGCTGTTTACTCTGCACACACTCACTTGGCTCACAACGGCTTCATACAACATGACTGACCTCTGTGATAATGAACCTGCTAGTTATCTCAACTCTGTTATTTCTTGGGGCTTCATGAAAATGTTACTCTCTCTTTCCACTACAATCCCCTCCCTCCTGGCCCACACCCAATATCATCGCATGGTGATCTTTGCATAAATCCAAAGTCATCATTATCACAGAAACAGGGTTAACTCCTAAAACCCTCGTTGCAACTATCATCATTCAGGGATACTCCATTTCTAGGAAAGACAGAGCAAATAGAGGAGGAGGGGTGTTATTTTATATTGCAGACACCTTACAATTTACGTTCCTAAATTGCCACTAAGCCCACCCTCTTTTGAAATCCTAATTGGCAAAATCTGCCTCCCTTTTTCTAAGCCCGTTCTTATTGTTGGCATTTACCGGCCCCCTAAAGCCCCACTACAATCCCTGACTGATATAATAATAATAGTTTGTTCTTGTATAGCACTGCTATTTTTTGCGTAGCACTTTACAGAGACATTTCATCTCATCCAGTTTCTTGGCTCAATTTTCTCTCAGAATGAGAGCTGCTAGTTCTTCGGGATTTTGCTTAACCCTAAAAACAACAAAATACAGATACAACTCATGTCACTTAACCTAACCCAACTAATTTCCCAACCCACACGGATAAACCTGAAATCTCACAACCATTCCTTGCTAGACTGAATTCTCTCCTCTAGTCCCAGCAGAATCCAATCCTCTGGCATCCTACAGTACCTGACATTTTCAGTGACCATGCAATAGGGTACCATGTAAGGAAAATCAGACCACCCTAATCAAGCCCTAAAGTTCTTCTCACTAGAACATTTAGAAACTTTAACCCACAACAGTGTCAGGCTGATCTTAACAGCTGCCCTTGGTACAGAATCAACTTAATTCCTGACCCTGATTCTGCACTCGACTATTTCAAATCCGAGTTCTTAAAACTCTGTGATACCCATGCCCCACTACGCAGAATAAGAGTACGGGGGGCGCACCTACCGTGGGTAACACTCAACCTTATATCGCTCTTCCATCTTAGGGATGGATTGTGAAAAGCTACAAAGTAACTGGCACTACCAAGGATCTCAATAACTACAGATGCCTGCGGAACATGTGCACAAGACAAACAAGACACGCAAAAGCACAATATTACTCTCACAATCTTCATCATAATCCATTAAATCCAGCTAACTTCTGGAAGGTTATCAACAATATATTCCAGCCTTCTAGCCATCAACAACCATGCAAATACCACTGTCCTTGCAAATGCATTCAATTAATACTTTGTGTAGTGTGCTACTAACTTATTAGCGAAACGCAACCCGAACTACATACATGAACCTCATTCTGGGAGTACCCCTAAAGCCCCACCTCTCCCAACACTGCCCACCGTTTTCAATTTGTTAAAGTATCTGAAGAGGAGATTACACAAGCACTCCTCAAATTAAAACTAATTAGCCAATGTGGACCTGACCTTCTGCAATCTTAATTCCTAAGACTTGGTGCCTCAGCCATTGCCAACCCGCATGCTTCCCCAATAAACTCTATTCTGTCTTCATGCCATATCCCTAAGACCTGGAAAACTGTCAGAGTTGTCCCAGTCTTCAAAAGTTGGGACAAAAACACTGTCTCAAACTACAGGCCAATCTCTCTTCTCCCAACACTATCCAAAGTCATGTAAAAATGTGTTCACTCCCAACTAAGCGATTACTATACCAAGATTAATTTCCCTAGGCAAATCCAATCTGGCATTCGCCCCAAACACTCCACGGTAACTACCCTGCTAAAAGTTTGTAATTAGATCCAGTGTGGAATGGAACTGGGACAACTTACAGGTGCAATATTCTTAGATTTTGCAAAGGCTTTTGATACTGTTGATCATGCTATCTTGCTAAACAAACTCCAGTGCTCTGGAATAGGGAAGCATGCTTTAAACTGGTTTCTTTCCTATCTATCAAGTAGATCTCAACATGTGTCTATCTTGGGCACTAACTCCAACCCCTTGGACATCACATTTGATGTCCCACATGGCTCTTTTCTGGGGCACCTACTCTTCTCAGTGTTCATTAATGATCTTCCTACAGCTTGTAAGGGAGCTTCAATACACATGTATGCGGATGACACAATCTTACATGCACACAGCCCTAACATCTCTGGCCTTGGACAAGTACTTCAATCTGACTTTTTGAGACTTGAAAATTGGATTTCTCAAAACAAACTGTTTTTAAACACTGACAAGACTGTAATCATGGTATTTGGGACAAGGCTAAATTTCTAAAGCTTCCAATGAAGGAGCTACAGATCAGAACCAACTTTAATACTATCCTAGCCCCTGTTACTATTTTCAAATATTTGGGCTTATCGTTTGACCCCCATTTAACATTTGGGTTGCACATTGATACCCTGATATCCAAAACCTATACCAAACTAGGTGTACTAAATAGGAACAAATCCTCCCTACGTCTGCTGGTCAGAAAGCGCTTTGCACAGCAGATGCTGATGCCAATTATAGGCTATGGGGACACAGTATATGGCACGCCACCCCAAACACACCTTTGGAAACTTGATACCCTCTACAACTTAATATGCCGCTTTGTCCTCCGATGCAATTACTGTACAACACACATAACTGCGAAATGCTCAAAGAACTAGATTGGTCATCACTTGAGTCTAGGCGCAAATTTCATCTCTCCTGTCTTGCATTCAAATTCTTTCTGGGCAAGCTACCCGCCTATCTGAACAAGCTCCTAACCCCTACCACATGCAGCACTTATCACCTGAGATATGACTCCAAAAGACTGTTCATGGTCCCACGGTTCAGCAACGTATACGGCCGCTCCTCCTTCTCTTACCGTGCACCTCACACATGGATTTTTTTTCTATCAGTTGCCGCGCTATAGGATTTAGAACGCGATAGCACTGATAAAAAAAAAGCTGTGTGTGCTGTGCACGCGCATAGTAAGTGAAACTTCTTTGACTTTTGTCAGAGAAATTGTATTTGTATTGGTGATGTTTTAATTAAAAATCAAAATACAATTTCATTGACAAAACGCAAATAAATTTGACTTATAATGCGCGTGCTCGGCACACATCCCCTGTATTAGCTATTTGCACTAAGTGTGAATTCCTTGTGTGTATGTGTGTCAGTCAGTGTGTGTATGTATGTCAGTGTGTGTGTGTGTGTGTATGTGGGGGGGTGGTGTATGTGGGGGGTGGTGGTGTGTGGGGGAGGGTGGTGTGTGTGGGTGTGGGGGGGTGGTGGTGTGTGTGGGGTGTGTGTGGGGGGGGGGGTGTGGGGTGTGTGTGTGTGGGGGTGTGGGGTGGGGTGTGTGTGTGTGTGGGGGGGGGGTGTGTGTGTGTGGGGGGGGTGTGGGTGTGTGTGGGTGTGGGTGTGTGTGGGTGTGTGTGGGTGTGTGTGTGTGTGCGTGTGTGTGGGGGGCGTGTGTGTGGGGGGCGTGTGTGTGGGGGTGTGTGTGTGTGGGGGTGTGGGGGTCTGGGGGGTCAGTCAGTGTGCGTGGGGGTCTGGGGGGGTCAGTCAGTGTGCGTGGGCATCTGGGGGGGTCAGTCAGTGTGCGTGTGGGTCTGGGGGGGTCAGTCAGTGTGCATGGGGGTCTGGGGGGGTCAGTCAGTGTGCATAGGGGTCTGGGGGGGCAGTCAGTGTGTGAGGGGGTCTGGGGGGGTCAGTCAGTGTGCGTGGGGGTCTCGGGGGGGTCAGTCAGTGTGCGTGGGGGTTTGGGGGGGTCAGTCAGTGTGCGTGGGGGTCTGGGGGGGTCAGTCAGTGTGCGTGAGGGTCTGGGGGTTCAGTCAATGTGCATGGAGGTCTGGGGGGGTCAGTCAGTGTGCGTGGGGGTCTGGGGGGGTCAGTCAGTGTGCGTGGGGGTCTGGGGGGTCAGTCAGTGTGCCTGGGGGTCTGGGGGGGTCAGTGTGCATGGGGGTCTGTGGGGGTCAGTCAGTGTGCGTGTGGTTCTGGGGGGCAGTCAGTGTGCGTCGGGGTCTGGGTGGGTCAGTCAGTGTGCGTGGGGGTCTGGGGGGGTCAGTCAGTGTGTGTGGGGGTCTGGGGGGTCAGTCAGTGTGTGTGGGGGTCTGGGGGGGTCAGTCAGTGTGTGTGAGGGTCTGGGGGGGTCAGTCAGTGTGTGTGGAGGTCTGGGGTGGTCAGTCAGTGTGACGCAAATTCTGCACACACCCTCCCCCCCCCCGCGGGGTACATGCGCCCAGCATGGGAATGAGTGACCGAGGGGCGCAGGGGGCCCGTGAACGCCCGCGTCAGTGGAGGGCTGAATGGCACCGCTGCCAATGGGCTTTAGGAGCGTGTGGGTGGAACAACGCCGCTGCCAGCCGCTTCTGCGCATGTGTGGCGTCCATCAGCGGCGCCATCACAACTGCGCATGCGCGGCATGGCAGCGGTCGTGGAACAGTTAGGCGGGCCGTTAGGAGCGGCGGCGGCTATCGCCGCCGCATCTGTCAGCAGCCGGGTGTGTGTGGGGTGTGTGTGGGGTGTGTGTGGGGGTGTGGCGGCGATTAGGAGCCGCCGCCGCTGCTGCATGTGACATGGGACGTGTGAGCGGAGCGGCGTCCATTACGTGACGTCACTTCCGTTTCACATTTCGCCCCCATCTATCCAGTTTTGCTCTATCAGGACTAGGTGCCACGAAAGAAGTTTCACATCAAAAAAACTGGTCGGATGATAGTGCATTTTTTTAACAAGGTTTAAAAAATTACGCTCATTCTTAGTGAATACCATTTTTGACCTCATGTTTTAGTGTGCGATACATCAAAGTCGGACGACAATGCACTGATTTTATCACATTTTAGAGCAGGCCTGCACAACTCGTAAATCGAGAAGGGCCGAACTGCTCCAAGGAAAAAAAATTTGGGCCGCACGGGTAAAATCATCATCATCATCATCATCATCATCTCTCCTCCAGCACCTCTCATCATCATCCTCATATATCTCCCCCAGCACCCTCATCATCATCCTTCATCCTCATATCTCCCCCAGAACCCCTAACTATCAACCTTTGCGATACTCCCCATCTATCTCTCATACTCCCATCTCTTACCCACACACATAATACTCCCTCCCCACATCAAACACACAATACCCCCCTGCACACCACACACATCCCACCCCCCCTGCACCTCACATCACTCTCCCCCCTGCACCTCACATCACTCTCCCCCTTGCACCTCATATCACTCTCCCCCCTGCACCACACATCACTCTCCCCCTGCACCTCACATCACTCTCCCCCCCAGCAACCTCACATCACTCTCCCCCCCTGCACTTCACATCACTCTCCCCCCCTGCACCTCACATCACTCTCCATGCTGCACCTCACATCACTCCTCCCCCTGCACCTCACATCACTCTCCCCCCCTGCACCTCACATCACTCTCCCCCCTGCACCTCACATCACTCTTCCCCTCTTGCACCTCCAATCACACCCCCGCACCTCCAATCACCCCCTGCACCTCCAACCACCCTCCCCTGCACCTCCAATGACCCCCCCTGCACCTCCAATGACCCCCCCTGCACCTCCAATGACCCCCCCTGCACCTCCAATGACCCCCCCTTCACCTCCAATGACACTCCCTTTCACCTCCAATGACCCTCCCCTTCACCTCCAATGACCCTCCCCTGCACCTCCAATCACTCCCCCCTGCACCTCACATCACTCTCCCCCCTCCACTACACATCACTCTCCCCCCTGCACCTCAGATCAGTCTCCCCCCCCTGCACCTCACATCATTTTCCCCCCTTGCACCTCCAATCACACCCCCGCACCTCCAATCACCCCCCGCACCTCCAACCACCCTCCCCTGCACCTCCAATGACCCCCCCTGCACCTCCAATGACCCCCCCTGCACCTCCAATGACCCCCCTGCACCTCCAATGACCCCCCCTTCACCTCCAATGACCCTCCCCTTCACCTCCAATGACCCTCCCCTTCACCTCCAATGACCCTCCCCTGCACCTCCAATGACCCCCACTGCACCTCCAATGACCCCCCTGCACCTCCAATGACCCCCCCTGCACCTCCAATGACCCCCCCTGCACCTCCAATGACCCCCCCTGCACCTCCAATGACCCCCTGCACCCCCAATCACCCCCCTGCCCCTCACATCACCCCTCCTGCACATCACCCCCCGTCCCTCACATCACCCCTCCTGCACATCACCCCCCCTGCCCCTCACATCACCCCTCCTGCACATCACCCCCCCATCCCCTCACATCACCCCTCCTGCACATCACCTCCCCTTCACCTCACCCCCTGCACCTCACCTCAATGCACCTCACCCCCCTGCACCTCACCTCCTTGCACCTTACCCCCCTGCACCTCACCTCAATGCACCTCACCTCAATGCACTTCACCTCAATGCACCTCAACTCACCCCCTTGCACCTCACCTCACCCCCCTGCACATATCCACGTTGGGATCAGGGGGGGAGCGGCCGCAGAAGAGCTCAGCTGGCTGTGGGGGGGGGGGAGTTAGCAGGGAGGTGGGAGCGGGTCGGGACCGCGGGGAATCGCCGCCATTTTTTTTTTTTTAAGTTTTTTTTAAAGTTTTTTTTTATTTATTTATTTATTAAACTGGCGCCCGGCCGGACTCACCGCGGGGCGCACAGAGAGGCCAGGCGGGCCGTATGTTGTGCAGGTCTGTTTTAGAGAATCAGCCCCAATGTGTCAATTACATTTTTATCCTTAAAAACATATTAAGGGATCTAGTAGAGGTAGAGACCGAAAAAAACTCTTACTTCAAATAGAAGCTTATTGACAGCCTTGTTGATGAACATGGCACAATTTAATGAGGATTCAGATACCAGGAGAGATTACGTTATCATTTTAAATGATAATGATTATTGTGACAAGGACAATCTGCGCTACAGTACCTTTCCCTTGCCGGGATGAAGATTCATCCTCCTCATCCAACTGCGGCACCATCTCTTGACCCACGAAGCAATGATCCTCATCTTGAATAACACCATGATGCGCAGAAGTCCATGATCCTCAGTTGCTTGCAGAGGAGTCCTCTGTGAATCTTCATCCCGGCAAGAGTAAGGTACACATTGATTGTATTTGATTTAATTGTGTCTAGCCATGGCTGGTACTGGCTATCCTTCTGCCCCTCCCTGTCATGTAAGTCCTGATAACTGCAGGCTGTGACAGGCTGTCATCTTGGGTTTTCCTCAACCTCACGCAGCCTCTCTGAGTGACCGGGGTGGAGGTGAACTGAGTCTGTGTGCACCTAATCCGGTGCAGACCTTGTGCCCTTACCCTCTGTACTGGAGAGGATGCATTCTAAATTACAGTCAGTCTGAGTCCCTCCCGGCTGGGAGTAAGATGTGCTCTAAACCCCTAAGGGGGCTGAATAGATCTACCAGATTGCAAAGGCCTCAATTCTGAGAGAAGGTCAGGCACCATCCGGAGGCCTGGGATCCTATGCTGATTCTCTGTAATAACACCTGCAGTGGATGCAATAAAAGAGGATCCTGTTTTATATAGCCTTGCCAGAGTCTACAGTCTATTGGGCAGGGGTATGCAGTATGACTTTCACAGTGGGGACTGTCTCCAGTACACCTGGAGCCCACCGTGAATAGAGGTGTTACAGCAGACATGAGAAGAACCAAGCCTGATGACATCTGTAGACGGACGTTCACAGAGGTACACAATTGGAGACTTTTAAAAGGTGAAATTATAATAAGGCTTTATTGTGCTTTTTCCTTTTCATCAGGAAAACATCCAAACAAGGGGGAAACAAAGTTTCTATTCACTTGGGAGTGGTTCTAGTGAAATACCATGCAATTCACAACTCCTAGTTAAGCATGTCTCCCAGCCCCAAACACATAGCATGACATAAGCAGATATAAGAAGTCTCTTAAGAATGAAAGTCTTATCTGTTAGCTGCTGTAGAGTAAGCTTCTCTGCTCTCCTGGAACCGCACCCGTGCATGCACAGAAAATGTCAGCATCCAGGTTTAGAAGTCTTATTTGTCAGCTCCAGAGATCTGTGTTCTCTTGGTCAGTCTCTCCTGGGAGACTCAAGAACCACTGCTCTGTCTCCAAAGTTCAGCCCACAAGTGAGCTAAGGAGTCACTTCCTGTCTCACAAGACAGGCTTTTGTAAGCAATCTAAATTAGGCAGGTGGTGTTTATTAATTGACTACCATCAGTTAACCACCACACTGCTAGATTAAAGGCACATTACTTGAACAGGGATTACTCCCCTGTTACATACCTCCCCTGTTTGTGGGAAGCTCGGGCTTGCCACGGCCAAAGCTCATCCTTCCACTCTCATTCTAGATATCTCAGCGACTTGAATGAGAGTGGATGGAGGAAGAGAACCCTCAGTCCTGCTGGGATTGGAGCCCTTTCTCCAGTTTATTCGTGTCTCCTCCTGAAGGTGCTTGAGATCAGCACCCCTCAGTTGCTCGAGGAGGACTTTTTCCAAGTATAGTCTTTTTTCTACGTGTGCGGTCATGAGATTTCCCTCGCGTCGGGTGCTCGTTTTATTGTAGGCATACTGTATGGCAGCAGTTGCAAAGCGTTTAAAAACCGCCCTTTGAGTTTTCCGCTCTTGAAGCTGTCTCTCTGCCCTTTTCCCACTCAATGGGGTTGCTAGTTCAGCCTCTTTGAGATTAAGTTGCAATTCCACACCCACTTCCAGAGAATGTCCCATCTTTTCAGCTTCATCAGCTAAGGATTCTTCTGGTTTTAATTCAGCACGTGTACCTTCTTTTGTTGCCTGTTGGGTGGCTGAAGGTTTTGCTAGTGCTTGTTTAGGTGGTTCAAATTTTGCAACCTTGTCTTTCAGACGAGCGGTATTCCCAGCTCTCACTGTACCCTTGTCTTCATGGGTTTTTGTGGCCGTGGGATACTGACGCTTAGTCAGGGTCAATACTTGTCCTTGTAGGACTGTAATCTCATCCGCGAGAGATCCCTGTTTTTTGAGTGCGTCTTGCAAGTCTCTTCTCAGGGAATTTATCTGCGCACTTTGCTTTCTCTGAGTCTGTATCAGTGTCTCCATATTCTGGAGCTCTGTAACTTTTGTCGTCAATGTTGCCGCTGCGTCTGTTTTCTCCTTGGTGTACTGACTCAAGGGAATGGAACAGTCTCTCTGTCTCTCCAGCTCTTGCTCTAGTTTCTAAGCCTTCTCACGCTCCCTCTCATACAGAGTCACCTGGTTTGAAGCTCCGCCTCCAATGATGCTCTGGTGACATGCAGCATGGCCTTTAGCTCCTCATACTGCTCTGTGGGGACGTACTGGGTATTCAGACGTTTCTGCAGCGCTTTTACCTCTTTAGCAGCCTGCAGCTTTTCTTCCTGCAGCGTTTGCTGCTTCTCCTCAGCATACTGGAGGTGTGTACGCAGACCTTGCAGTTGGTTCTGCAGTCGGTGCTCTGCGGCCCTTGAAATGTCCAGCTCCTCAGTGAGACTGTGTAGTTCCTTTCTGGAAACTTCCAGGTCTGTGCGGCAGCTGTTGGTCTCATGATGTGAGGCATCCAGTGCTCTACGGAGTGTCTGAACCTCTTTCTGAGATACGTCCACCTCTATCCGGACACTGTTGACCTCCTGTTGTGAAGGTAGAGGAAAAACGGCGGTGCATCTGCTGCTGCTGAAGATAAATTATAACCACAAACTGAAAACTGCAAGAAACCAGGTGCAAAAATGTATTAAAGGCATATTAAAAACAGCCAAAAGGTCACTTTTGGCTGTTTTTAATATGCCCTTAATAAATTTTTGCACCTGGTTTCTTGCAGTTACAGTTTGTGGTTATAATTTATCTTCAGCAGCAGCAGATGCACCGCCGTTTTTCCTCTACCTTCTGCATTTATTCCTGGGTAGGAGCATGCCGACAGGACCAGGATATCCCCCAAGGTCAGCAGTGAGTAATTTATTTACTTCATTTATGTGATCAGTCCTACACATTGCCCAGACTACCACACAAGATTTACCTATACAGGCTAGTGTCAAGCATATGGGAGTGTGTTTATTGTTGGACTAACTTGGATTCCTGAGTTTCATGAACTGTCTTATGCAATGAAGATGTTGATACATTATTTCAAGGCATAGTCTGCTCCTGGTAAGCATCACAAGTGGGGGTTTCCCCTCCCCTTTCCTTTTGTATACCTCCTGTTGTGAGGCATTCAGCTCTATGCGAAGAGTGTGAACCTCTTGCTGGAAGACTGTCATCTGCTTCAATGCCTCCTCATACTTCCGCTTTAGCGTAGCCACCATTTTATCAGATTGGCTCTGCTTTTCATTCATGGTGGAAATAGTAGCATTTGCAGTATCTAGCTCAGTCTTGAGATCGTCCGATTCTGTCCTGGCTAAAGAGTACATTGCGAGCACATATTCCTGTAGCTTCACGTTATTTTTCTGTAGCTCTGTGTAACCATCTTCCTTTTGTTTCAATTGTTCACGGAGCATATCACAGTTATGCCTGGCATTTTTCAGGGCATCTTCAGGGCTGGTCAAGGGATCGTCACTCACTGGTTACGGCTCCACTTCCCTGGGATGGTTGGTTGAGGGGTCCTCACTGTTGGCACCGGACAGACACTTCTTTGGGGTACACGACTTCTGCCTTGGGCCCTCTGGATATTCAGTTAACCGCGGGACGAATTCTCCATTTTCTCAAGGCTGCAGGGCAACTCGGTCCCCCTTTTCCTCCACAGGATCTGCAGACATGTCTGTCCCTTCCACGGTAAGTGAAGAACCGCTTTTCTTTTTCTTTTTCCGCCTTTTTGATTTGGATGACACCGTCCTTTCAGGGATATTGGGGTCTCCATCTTCATTTGAAATTTTAGCAGCGTCACTGGATCCACACGGCTTTTCTTGCAACTGTAATAGCTGACGGAAATATTCGGTGATCCACTGCTCCCGCTCTGTCTCCTGCTGATCATATTCGTCAAGGGGAGCGGTCTTTTCTGTTCGTGCCGAGTTCAGGCACCCCCACCATTCTTGGGGTGTTTTGTGGGTGTGACTTGGTTCGGGTTCCCCGTAAGAGATGTCTTCCTCTTTATTGGACTGGAAGGGCCACTCTTCCGTGGGGTAGGGTTCATTACAGGAATGCTGCATCTTGTCCTCCATTTTTAGGCTATCAGGTGTAATTTTCTTCCTGACCTGCTATTGCAGCTGTTGCCACTGTATTTGCTAGAACCCCCAATTGTGGTAGTCCTACAGATGGGCATATTTTGCTTGTAGAGGTCGTAGCTCTCACAGGCATCTCTGTAGACTTTTCTTTCTTGGGTAATTTTTTTTTTCAATATCAGCAGTGCTGTGCATGCATTTTCTCTTATCAGGTATACAAGATGTGCAGTTGCTAGGTAAAAACATCTATTTGCTTTACACCATTTACTGGCTAGGTATAATCTTTCATTAGGTATGCTGAATGTGTAGTTGCTAGGAAAAAACTTCTGTTTGCTTTACACCATTTACTTGCTAGGTGAAATGCCTCCGCTTCAGCAACAGAATTTGGTTTTCTGCCTTAGTTCAGTCATTTTCAGTCTCATCTTTGGGTATTATGGCATTCACACTTCACACTTTGGGTGTCTGTTTTACTCCCAAGATATATATAAGCAGACTTTTTTACTTGCAGAAAAAAACATTCTTTGCAGTGGACTATTTCTTTCATTCCCGGCAGGGTGACTCAACATTCAGCAATTGGTTTTGAAAAACCTTTTACACAGTTCAGAAATCCCTTTTTCCCCTATATGGCAATTTTACACTCAGCATTTGTTTGCTAAAAAATCCCCTGCTTCAGCACAGTCTTGTATCAATTTTCACACTTTTCTGCATATACTCCATTCACAGCTGGTAGCCCTATGCGGTATGGCAACCTTTATTTGCAAAATCAGTACCACTCGTGGGTCACCATCTGTATTCACTGCTTCAGCGAAACTTTTGAAAACAACAAACACTTATCCCTTTTTAAGGGCTGACTCACTTCTTGAACCCTGACTATGGCTGGAAGGCAAAACCCATATTTCAATGACCATATTACACTTTGTGATAGGCAAATAAGGATTGGCTGTTTCAGCAGTCTCTCTCCTCTTGGGATTGGGGCAAAGAGTCCATCTGTGGTTTTGTAAGTTTCAATGCAGTGTAAGTTTCAGTGGTGTGTCCCTTTAACTCTGATTTCTGCTGCATGAGGTTTTTTTTTTTTTTTCTAAGTTGCTCAGACTGTTTGTAGGCAAAAAGCATAACAAAAAAATTTCACATAAAAATCTCCGGTCCTTTTTAACTACAAAGACACCTCTCATCCCACTTCTCACACCGTATGTAGACGGACGTTCACAGAGGTACACAATTGGAGACTTTTAAAAGGTGAAATTATAATAAGGCTTTATTGTGCCTTTATCTTTTCATCAGGAAATCATCCAAAACACAGGGGGGAACAAAGCTTCTATTCACTTGGGAGTCGTTCTAGTGAAATACCATGCAATTCACAACTCCTAGTTAAGCATGTCTCCCAGCCCCAAACACATAGCATGACATAAGCAGATATAAGAAGTCTCTTATGAATGAAAGTCTTATCTGTTAGCTGCTGTAGAGTAAGCTTCTCTGCTCTCCTGGAACCGCACCCGTGCGTGCACAGAAAATGTCAGCATCCAGGTTTAGAAGTCTTATTTGTCAGCTCCAGAGATCTGTGTTCTCTTGGTCAGTCTCTCCTGGGAGACTCAAGAACCACTGCTCTGTCTCCAAAGTTCAGCCCACAAGTGAGCTAAGGAGTCACTTCCTGTCTCACAAGACAGGCTTTTGTAAGCAATCTAAATTAGGCAGGTGGTGTTTATTAATTGACTACCATCAGTTAACCACCACACTGCTAGATTAAAGGCACATTACTTGAACAGGGATTACTCCCCTGTTACAACATCCAAAAGCCTATTCTGTTTCCCCGTATCAACGCGAACCCTCAGCATCTCCAGGAACCTAACAGGTATAAAGCACCATGACACCGGTAGCAAGGCCAGATCTCCCAGAGGGAGGTATGGGGGTGGGTGGGATTAGCGCTACATTTGTATTTTTTTCCGGATGCCCATTGATTGGCAATGTGTTTATCTATGCCCCCTTTGAGGGTATAGGTAACCACATTGACAATCAACGCTTTTTTGTTGCAGTTTTGTTTTATTTAATTATAATGTATTTTATTTTTTACATTTTATTTTTTATGGTTGCCCATTCATTGCCATTGCGGCTATCTGTGCCCCCATTGAGAGCACAGGTTACCACAGTGATGATCAATGGGTACAGTATATTGCCTACTGTGTATTCTTAATGTCAATTTTATTTTACTGTGTATTTACTGTATATATTTGTCAACACAAATGGGAAAATGTGCCATTTGCCATATTTGGCTACTGTTGCTTTTGCCCATTTGTATGTGTGGTATTGGGGTTAAAAGGGGTGGAGGATGGGGGTAGTTGCCCTGGGGAGGGTGGTTAGGCTTCCAAGGTGGGTAGCGGGGTGGGGGGGCGGTTATTAACCCTTTAATTACCCCCGCTAAGGTAATTAAGGGGATAACTGCCAGTAGTTATTTTTTTATTTTACTGTTTGTGCCATTGAAGACGCAGAGGACGAAGATGAAAATGGCCTTCATTCTGGCAGGGGTAAGTACAGCTTTTATTTACTATTAGGTTGCTGATTAATGTTTTATTTTTAATAGGCAAGTGCGCTATTATCCAGATATGGATAATAGACCTTTTGCCCAATACAGTGTGTGTTGTGGAGGGGGTGTGAGGTGGGGTGGCCATTGCTTGCCTATGTAGCTATATGTGACCCATTGAGAGCATAGATTACCCCAGTGACAATCAATGGATTAAATGGCGCGAGTATTTTTTTTATAGTAATGTATTTTATTGTATTGCACTGTATTAATTATTTAAATGGGCAAAAGTGATATTACAAGGAGAAAGGGAGTTGACAGAGCAACCAAAAGAAACCTCTCTTTTTTCTCATCATGTCCCTTTGCACATTCAAAGGACAGAGACATGTATTATGAGAACAGTGGCTTTATAATTAGCTCCACTCCAAGTGATTTCTCCCTGTTATTTTTATGGAATATATGTGGTCCATTTTGTATATATGTTAAATAAAAGATTTTATTGATATTAGTGAGTGACTAGATAGGGATTCTTCCCTAGGATTGAATACTTCCCAGCCCTCAATTGGTCATAGTGAGTGCACATAGGTTTCTATTGGTTGCTCTGTCAATGCCCTTTCTCCTTGCAGTTTCTAATCCCGTATGCACCCGATTGATATGCAAGCTACTTTATAGTAGGAGAGCTGCAGTATCTCCATTTATACACAAAAGTGATATTAGCCATCTTTGGCTAAAAGCACGTTTGCCAATTTCTGTGTGGTATTGATGATAGAGGGGTCGGTAAAGGGGGTAGTTGTCCTGGAGTGGGTATTTAGGCATTACGAGAGGGGTTAACTCCTTCATCACAACTGCTAAGGTAAAGGAGGGTTTAATCCCTCCAGGGATGCCTAACCCCCCACCATACGACAACTATGAAGGTGGTATTTGGCCCGGGGTGGGCATTTTCCTGCTTATTTTGATTTTTCCCCATAATATTTAAAAAATCCAAAGCTAAAACAAATTGACTTTAGGAAAAAACAAAACACAACATGTTTTAGAACCAAAACCAAAGCAATAACTAAAACACGAAAAGTTTTAGTGTCAAAACCACACTCAAACCAAAACACATGCCCATTCTCTCTTGGGCAAGTATGACCGTCAGTGTTTATCAGCGACCATTAGAAAGTGGGCAACATCATTGCGATATTATTCCCCTTTGCACCAATGAGCATTATGAGAAGAGTTAGGGGTGGTAACAATTAGTTCAATATTATAATGCCGTATCAAGTTCTCCTTCCATCTGAGATGGTGTTTCCCTCTAATCCAGAGAGATACCGTATGCACCTAATGTAAGAAACAAGATTCTCATATTTGGTACATATTTATTTATTTATCAAATGTTTTACCAGGACGTAATACACTGTGAGTTACCTTTCGATTTCAAGAATGTCCTGGGCACAGAGTTGTGATGACACATACATGGTTACAAATACTGTACATGGTTACATTAAGTTAACAGGGTTATACATCATGTACAGACAGTCCTCGTTTCACAACGCTTCGCTTTACAACGAATGGCTTATTCAGCGCTATGCAATGCATACCTATGTTCATTTTTACAACGCCAAACGGCTTATCCAACGCTCTTACGACGCTTTGCAAAGTTGTTTATGTGTATATAATATATATATTATACTGTATTATACTGTATAATATATTATATTTTTATATTATATTATGTTATATTATATATATAATACAGTATATACACTATATAATTTATGTGTGTGCTGCATATCTTATTGTCTGCGTAAACAAATGGCTTATCCAACGCTGTGCAATGCATACCTATGTTCATTTTTACAACGCCAAAACGGTTTATCCAACGCTCTTACGACACTTTGCAAAGTTGTTTATGTGTATATAATATATATATGCATATATATATTATACTGTATTATACTATATAATATATTATATTTTTATATTATATTATGTTATATTATATATATAATACAGTATATACACTATATAATTTATGTGTGTGCTGCATATCTTATTGTCTGCGTAAAATATTTTGTGTATTTTAGCATTAAAAATGCCTTCAGGAACGGAACCTTTCATTTAAGCAGTGTTCCTATGGGAAAACGTGTTTCGCTTTACAATGTTTCGCTATCCAACGCCATTTTGAGTAACGCATTGTGTCGGATAACCGAGGACTGCCTGTATAAAGACATTGCATGAACAGTTTAACATATTTTATCTTTTAGGCCTATAACACAGTTACAGACCAGATTAAAATGTGAGACAGCTTTAGATTTGAAAGAACTTAGACTGTAGGCGGTTTTGAAAGTCTCAGGTAGATTGTTCCAGTTTTGAGGTGCAGTTTAAGAGAAGGAGGAGCGGCCAGATACTTTATTGAACCTTGGGAGCGTGAACAGTCTTTTGGAGTCAGATCTCAGGTGATAAGTTCTGCATGTGGTAGGGGTGAGGAGCTTGTTCAGATAGGTTCAACATATACAGTTGGCACAAATAGATGCAGATAATAACTGCACCATCTTGTTACATATCTTCCTATAACTGATATCAACTTCAGCTATTAGTTTTGTATAAAATCTGTTTCATGCAAAGCAACAAGATGGGTGCAAAATTTATGCTGTAATGATCCAATAGAATGTAACTCAGTACTGTGTATATT
Source organism: Ascaphus truei (assembly GCF_040206685.1). NCBI lineage: Eukaryota > Metazoa > Chordata > Amphibia > Anura > Ascaphidae > Ascaphus > Ascaphus truei. The sequence goes on from NC_134484.1 coordinate 448,716,144, forward strand.
TACCTGTGAATTATCCCACATCTTACCACAAAGAACAGAGGGGCAAGTGTCCTTAACATCCACAGTGCTTCAATGAGAGCCAGTCAAATACATGAGGCGAGGGTGGCTAAACAAGCACATACTTTAGTAGTAATTTATAATCTCCACTAAAAAGGTAACCTGCTTTGGTTAAAGCAATGAATGCTCGAGGGAACTGGCTACCACTTTTATTTCTTATTCTGTGTGTCTTGTTTGTTTTTGAGAAACCCAATAAGTAAAAGAATTTACAAACAATGAGTGCATTTATAAGTGAAATTCTTCTATTGATCCCTTTGCTGCCATTTGGTCCTTTGCAAAAGCTATGATGCAGGCCTCTCTGACAGCATAGGGTCTAGAGATAGCTACATTTGTTTATGAAACTCAACGAACTGGGTAATTGTTTGAGTTAGTTAATGCACCACAAGGAAAAATACAAGAAGTAAAAAATATATATCATAAAAAAATAGAAGAGGAACTCTCTGTGAAGTAATGAACCGTAGCAAGTTGTCACACCTTAAGCAACAAAGGAACGGGTTCTTTACAGTATGTGCAGTTAAAATGTGGAATTCATTACCCATGGAGACTGTGATGGCAGATACAATAGATTTCATTAAAAAAAGTTGGACATCTTTTTAGAAATTAAAGGTATACTGGGATATATCAAATAAGTAAACATGGCAGGATGTTGATCCAGGGAGTAATCTGATTGGCAATTATTGGAGTACGAAGGAATTTATTTTTCCCCTTATGAGATATCATTGGATGACATTTCACTGGGGTTTTTTTGTTTGCCTTCCTCTGGATCAATATACTTTAAGCAGGGTTATAGGACAAAGTCGTCTAAATTTAGCATAGGATGGACGCATGTATTTTTTCAACCTCATCTACTATGTAACTATGTCTCATTGTGATTGGTGCCCCCAACTAGGAAACATGAGAGACTCGCCATATTCAATCCTTCTTGTAATAATATTTTGGTCAATGTGGGTTGCCAAAAGAATAATCATATGTAATGGTGTTTCCCCCACCCGGTGGGAGATTTGGCCATTACTGGTCGTGTGGTGCATGATACCTGCTGGTAAAAGGAGGGCTGAGTCGTCCGCCGGTGGTAGTGGGGAGACAGGACTAGGCTTCTGGGATTCATACCCTACATATCTCTTTAGCAGTGCAGCGCCTCCATCTGCCCTAGGCTCCAGGAACTGAAGGTGATCACCCACAGTAGAACTATTACCTCTCCCCCAGTAATGTTACGCACCAGGCAGGAGGTATAACAACAAGAACGGTTGATTATCTCTTCTGTACAGCACAATAACAAGGCAGGGTTCTTCCCAATGCAGTCCCTCTCAGTTACCCAGGAAGGATGGTCCTGGACCGTCACTACATGCCAAGGGCACCCGCAGCCGTCCTAGCTCTTCCCTGCCTCCATAGCATAGGCAGAGGTATGGTCCACACTCACGCTCCCCCGGAGGGAAGAGGACTGGAGAAGGCCCAATACTCAGCCTCTCCAATGTGTGACCTGTCTTCCTCAAGTGGGAAAAGGCACTCCTGAATTTGGGCGGTACCTCCCCCTTAATGAGGAGACCACCAGGTCTGTCCCATGGTTGGTCATGCCCAGGCCTGATGTCACCGCCTCCCGCTGTCACTCAAATGCAGCTCCTCAGAGGGGGAAACCCCATATCAACTACTAGCAACCTGACTGTACCAGATTTTACTGCCAGGAGGGAAGCAAACTAGTAGCCACAGATGGCATGGCCAACTAAGTTTATTTGTGCCAGTTAAATTCTCCCATTGTTGAGTAAATAGAGCTGATTAAGATCTTATTTGTTCTGTTCTTAAATAAAACAATCTAATAAATATTTAGAAAACAAATAGCAATCCACAAAGATACACTTGGCTGCAAAACATATCACGGGAACTTGTTTTGTGACATTTGGCATCATGAGTTTTCTCTGTCAGAGGTGTCAATAGAGGAGAACCACACATACAGAAATGTGTTGGGATAAGAGTTGAAAAAGAGATAAGAGTAAACGTTTACTCGTCCTAACCAGGAAATACTTGGCAATTAACACAGTAACAGCTTTTTTTGGCAGAGGGAAAAACAATTTTATTTTTGTTTTCCTAATATTACGGCATTTTGTTCATGTTTGTACTATCATGAAAACTGGCAAAATAATTTGTTAATACCAACACACGATAAATTACCCTTTTCTTAAGAGAATACTGAAGTATTAAACTATTTATTGTCACATTGGAAGTTGCATTGGGTTTTTCTGTCTTTTGTTGTTAATACAAACAAACTGCAAATGTATTTAATAATTATGTATACATTGAATTGAACTACCCATGTAAGTCCCATGTATTAGGTCTCATTTATTCCCAACAAAAGTTAGAAGGAGCTGATACACTCTTTGTGGCAAATATGGTGCTATAAGTGAGATATTGATCAACTGTAGACTTAGGTGAAAAAAGACAAGCTCACCTTATTTTTTATTAAAAATGATATTCAGTAGTAGCATGTTTTTGTTCACACTAATTGTATTTTAAATAAACTTTCATTTTTAATAGGTCAGCCTTTTAGTAAACATTGTATGCTATATACGTTTCTTTCATTTCAAAACCTCACAGGTCCCTTTTTAAAGTTGACACTGAGGTTTTCAAAGCTCTGTAGACAATAATACCACAATTGAGTAACGCTCACATTGATGTCCCTTACAAAGTACTACAACCTACAATGAGTCTACACTTCTCCCGGACCAATATGCAACTAAATCTAATGTACAGTACAGTACAACGATGGTGCAATATAAAAAGAGGGGAGAATCAGGTAAATCTAAGGCTGCGGCCCCTCTGGCGCTGACCGTGCTCATGCTTGAGAGCGGTGACGTCACCAGCTCTCCAAGCATGAACGCCGGGTGTCCTCGCTATTTCGGAAGCGCGCACGGGGGGCCATTGCGGACAAATTGAGCGCGCTCGAAAGTAAAAAATTTTGTTTACCCAAGCGCCAAGCGTGGGTGAGCGTGTGTACCCGCGCATGAGCGCGCGCTCACAGTGTGAGCGTGAATGTGATGATCCACATTGACTAAGGTAAGCGCGCCAAACGAAAAGCACTAAGCGCGCTCAGTGCCAGCGGGGACTCAGCCTAAAGGTGTCTAATCGGGTGCTCTAAACAGTTTAAGTGAATAGTTTATTTAACTGTGACTATTTTACCACATAGAATTAAAGTGCTTGTGCACAAAGTGTGAATATGAAGCCAAAATTCAAAAGTGAAACAAGTGAGTAATTAGTGAAAATATTCCAATACACAAGTGTGATATGTGAAATATATATAACACCAACAAGAAAAATATTAGGCAGCTCAAGAAACCTTTTTATAGACCGTTCTCCAGTCTATTTCTTCTTGTAGATATCCAAAGTTTAAGGGGAGCGCCAAACGTTCACAGCAATTGCATGTAAAAGATAGAAAAACACAACATAGCGCAACCTGTTTGAAAAATGATATAGTGTGGGAAGCTGTAAATGAATTTCACTCACACTTTATCCATAAATTAAGTGCATACTGTATCAGAGACTCTGTCTCTCTCTGATTGGAGCAGAAGGTGACTGGAGACCTCCAGTAACGATCCCCCTGGTAAGGTAAAAATCTTCCCCACAGAGCGTCACCATATATAAAGGAAAGAAGAACTCTTATGGTGTAGTATTCCAAAGATATATTCTTAAGCAATAATATAGTATAAAAGTGCACTCACATTTTACACTTACTGCTGCGGCCGAGTTTATTCGAGCATTTGCCCGTTCTCGGCCGCAGCAGTAACCTGGCGCGCGCCGGAGGGTGCCGGGCGCGCGCCGAAGCAGCGGAGGAGCGCCCTCCGATTGGGGCGCTCTCCCTCCCGCTGCCGGGTCCACCGGGTCCCCCGGAACCCCCTGCCGCCGTCCCCCACATCGCGGGACACCAGGGCTCCCTCGGGGAGCCCTGGACGCGCGTGCAGGGGGCGCAGGCACCCGATGACGCGTGACCGCGCATTGGTGATGCGCGGCACGCTGAGGGAGTGCGGCTAGCACGCCGGGGCATCCCCCGGCTTGCGGTGCTAGCCGTGCTGCAATAAAGTGTGTCGGTAGTGTAAAAAATGTATGTGGTACGAAATCCCGGTCTGTTTGGTGTTCCCTCTGCCGGTGTGTGTTTATGTGTATCCCCCGCATGCGTCACTTCCGGTAAGGGTGAAGGGCGAAAGTTCAAACACGCTGTGTCTCCGGCTGCCAGGACCTCACGTACTTCACAGTGGACAGGATTCTACGCGTTTCGTCTAAAGCAACCTCCTCAGGAAGTCGTTTCTACGAAACGCGTAGAATCCTGTCCACTGTGAAGTACGTGAGGTCCTGGCAGCCGGAGACACAGCGTGTTGGAACTTCCACCCTTACCGGAAGTGACACATGCGGGGGGATCCGCATAAACACACACCGGCAGAGGGAACGTCAAACAGACCGGGATTTCGTACCACATACATTTTTTAAGTGTAAAATGTGAGTGCACTTTTATAGTATGTTATTGCTTGAGAATATATCTTTGGAATATTACACCATAAGAGTTCTTCTTTCCTTTATATTGTGGCGCTCAGTGGAGAAGATTTCTACCTGACCTGGGGGATCGGTACTGGAGGTCTGCAGTCACCTTCTTCTCCAATCAGAGAGAGACAGAGTCTCTGATATGCGCTTAATTTATGGATAAAGTGTGAGTGAAATTCATTTACAGCTTCCCACACTAAAGAGTCAGAGTTGCATCCAATGTTTTGGTGCACATGCACCTTCATCAGGGAGATGATGAAGGTGCATGTGCACCTAAACGTTGGATGCAACTCTGACTCTTTAGTCATTAAATGACCTTTTTTGCTATTTTTTCCTGTTGTTTGGTGTGCTTGGCTCCCTTCTACAACTTAGGTGCAACACATCTGTTTATAAATCTTTAGGAACTTGTCATCTTTTATAATGGTTAATGTTAAATTCTCTAGAGGTTACAGGGATACGTTTAGAGTGCTTCTTTTAACGGTTTCTAATTATGTATGTATGTATGTATGTATGCATGGATGTACAGTATAATTGTATTTACATTGTGGCAACATTTACGCAGCGCTGTACAAAATTGCAAAACAAGATAAATAAAGTACAAACAATGGGAATAAGTTCAACAGGTAAATGACAACATACAGTAAGGCTAAGGGAGACTCTGCCCCAAAGAGCTCACATTCTAAGTGGTATGTTTGGAGGCTTAGTGACACAGTATGAGTGAAAGTGCATTATTAAAAGAGCAAGCAAAAGAATAGGAATACAAAATAAGGATAATTTGTTTAATTTCCTCGGGTTTTCTTAATGTGTGGCTATTGACCACTGATTAATACGGCACACAACAAAGTCAACTTAAATCAGACTAAGAGCTCTTGCATATGCAATTCATGCATTCTTACAGTGTGTAGAATGTTATGGGGCTGTAAGCACATTAGGATTCAGAAATCTACATAAGATCTCTTGTAAAATCTCTGTAGCACTTATTTCCTCGCCTATTTATTTTCATTGGTAAAATATTTTTCAAATACATTTTATTTCCACAAATAATTTATTTCTATGTACTAACATCTTCTTCCTTGAATAATCACTAGTTCAGCTACTATACTGTATTGAAGAGCAAATTAAATAGGCTTTTTTTTCTACTACTATTATTATACTTTATTTGTAAAGTACCAACATAATCCACAGCGCAGTACAATTTAGGCACAGAGTGACATCAATTACAGTACATAAACAGAATGACATATGTAACGGGTATTCCCCCCCCCCCCCAATCGCATATCTGATGTGGGTGTAAGTGTAGCCATGTCTAAGATTGGTGTACATATCTCTTTCTCATGTTGGCAGTAAACCTGGTAAGTATGCAGGATTGCCAGCATCAATCATGAGGTTTGCCCTCACACCCTGGTGAGGTGTCATATGTCCCCAAAGGAAGTGACAACATGCAGTGTGTTCCCACTTAGGATACAGGGCATGTTTGTTCTCTGGGGGGTGATATAAGACACAGCACTGCCTAAAGTTAGGAGTTCAGTTTCCTGTTGTTGTGCTGCTCAGTTCACTGAGAGGCACGTGAAGGTCTGCAACAATGTTGCAGTGTCTCCTGCTAGCTGTGAGTCAGTGAGCATACGCAGCAGAGTTAGAGGAGCTGAGAGAGACAACGCAGCTCAAGAGAGGAGCTTACAGCAGCCAGAGAAGCTGGGGAATCTCTTTAAGAGTAGAGGTGGAAAGCAGATCTATTAGAGAAGGGACCTTCCTAAGAGAGTGCTACAAAGAGATGAGTGGCTGAGCTGTTATCTGTGAGGGGCAGCTTGCCCATATCAACCATCAATAAAGATGCCCTGTTCGAATATACCTCCACTGTGTGAGTGTGAAGTTACTCAGCAGTGGATGGCACCACCAAGAAGGAGTTCCTCACCAGGACCATCTCCCTGCGGAAGCATAGATCCTGATGAGGTGGAGGCGCTGCACATGAAGTAAGTTGGACTCGCACACACTACCTCAGCTGCCTGTCTGGATGACATCCCCTAATACCATCAAGCGGGAGACTCAGGAGCCCTGTTGCCTACAGGTGCACCACCAGACACGAACACGTAATGGGGACTGGTTAGACTACCCGGGCCAATGTGAGATTGGGGGGGGGGAATACCCGTTACAATTGGAGGCGCTGCTGAGATACCTGTCAACAGGACAGGCTTTTGCTAGGCACACTAGGAAACAGGGAGAGTGTTTGCTGCCACTCTGTGCTGGAAAGGGAAAATCTAGGGGTAGTCAGGAGAACGAAAAACCTCGCAAAGCACGCCCTAGACTGACCTAAGGGGTTAGTGAGTCTGGAGCCGGGGGCTATAGCTGTCCTAGTCACCTTGAGGTAGCGCTAGGGGTAGGATGCCTGAAGGGATAGCCTGTTAACGTGGTCAGGAATTCTGGAGAGGATCTGCACTAGGCTAGCCAACAGTAGGTAGACGCCCAAGTACTGCATGGAAGAGTACTCTAGTCCATTCCAGATCACTTACCGAAGGAAGCACAGACTGGAGGAAGGTAGTTACAGCAGACACAGCAAGAGTGAGCCTAGCCTGAGGTAGTGCAAACACGAGTCAGATCTACATTAGGTACACAAGGTGGTGCACAAGGCATGTTTATTGTACGGATGTGGTAGCTGCCCCGCAGAGCGGAGCTCCACGTACAGGAAATCAGTGTTCAACGATCAAGAGAGACCTGTCGGAATGGAGGATCTGCACAGAGCAGAAGGTCCAGGATGGCGGGGAGAGAGAACCGTAGGAATGGAGGATCTGCATAGAGCAGAAGGTCCAGGATTGCGGTCAGAGGAAGAACACGCATATGAACTGTGCGTGGACGAAGAACAAGCTACAGAAGAGACTTTTGTGAGTTTGTTGTGGAATGGCGTGAAAGCCGTGGCTGAGCCGTGTTTATCATGTTTTTGTTCTCGGGATGATACCCCTGAGAATAATGAGCATGACAGTGTTATCCGATGGGAGGAACGAAATGGACTTTGCTATACCCCAATTGACAAACAGCCAGACGTTGCCTCAAATGGGAAAAAGGACAATCCTTACCAAAATGGCGGTTCCCGCGTTCCCGGGAGACCGCGTGGGCCAGTTGCAGAAAATGCTGCAAATGCTAAGATTGCAGAAAATTGGCCGGGATTGGCGCCAAAGGAAAAACCCCACCCTGCGGGGAAGTTTGGCGCGAAAGCTGGAGCCGCGCCCTCAGGGACTGTGACGGACTCAGAGCCCCTCCCCGGTGATGTGAGTGACTCAGCGCAGAGCCAGAATCACTCCCTTATAGAGCATGCCCCTCCTTTACAGTCCACCAGGGGGAGCAAGCGCAGTGAACAGCGATCAGCAACCGCTGTTCATACTAAAGACAGTACAGAATGCAGAGAAGCACACCCGCAGTTGTATGGAGCCTGGCGATACAAAGGGGGGAAAATATCCTTTCTGGTGTGCCCGTGTCTACAAAAGAAATTGAACCTGACTGGTGGTATGGACTTTAACCATGTTGTGTTACCCATAAAATACCGGGTGGCCTGGGTGGATGGAGAGGGGTGCATAAGATGTGCTTGTGACCAGTGTGAATTCCCAGGTGACAAACCGACCTGGGGTCCCAAGTGTGCCTGCTGTGGGGCACAGTTCCTAGAGCCTGTGCTGCTGCAGGCTACGGAACAGAAAGAACCATCGGCGGAGAAGAGCGCGACCGCAGTGGAGGTACCGGAGCACGCCAGCTTCGTACCAACAACCACTGGTTGTATCGCAGAAAAACCCGGTGACTACCTTGCGGAGGATCCGATCGTGATATCCTCCGGGGAAGAGGTGGAAGGCTCGCCGGTGGTGATGCGCCTACCGGCGGACCACTACAGCGGTGCTGGAAAAGAACCGGCATTTACCTGTGTCGCGGCGGAGCGGAGTCTCGTGTTGCCGGTGCAGAACCAACCTGAGAGGCGGAGTCCCACGGCCGTGGTGACTTACAGCGCGGAAGGAGGAGAAGATTCCATCCCGAGCCGACGGAGCGGTGAGATACATCCTTACCCTCCACAGGCGCCGGTGGTGGCAACGGCGGAGACGGGCCTAGTCCAAGCCCAAACGGAGCAGAGAGCAGAACCATCACTTACTGCGGTGGATGTCGTTCTGGAGGAAGAGGTTCCGGTTGGGAACCCAACGCAAGATGGCGGCGAGTCCAGCGAGAGGGCCGTGTCCTCTCGGCCAAGCAGCTGTACCAGGTTGCCTGGGTCCGAGAAGAGCCAGCAGGCCCTGCGGAAGCCTGGGAGTAAGGAGGCGAGTGAACCGGAGTGCCAGTCTGATGGTACCGGGCAAGGTAGCGAGAAGTTGCGGGTCATAGCCCCGCGTATGTCGGCAGTGTTTCCTTATGCCCAACCCCCGGCCATAGTTATAACCCATGCCCCCGTCACTTTTTCCTATGGGTCCCAGTCTAGCCAAGGGTTTTCTGGGGAGTCCCGAGCCACTTCTGAAGAATGGACTGGGGAAAACTTGGACTGGGGCGAGTGCTTTACATACGATGAGGGATCGGGGATGGAAATGGCTATGCAAAGAATGTTATACTGCACTGATGATGACAATCGTACTGTTATGGTGGGGTGTGATTCTAAGAGCATTGGGTCAAATTTTGGGTCCCCAGGAACATTGGGAGTTTCATCTGGGGATTTGGGTAATGTTGCTCATATTGTGCCTATTGCCCAGGGAACCCCCTATGTGCCCCCACTGTCAGAAAGAGTTATTAGGGATCGCCAAAAGTGGTTACTTTATTTTCACCATCCATGGGAGGGAGAAAGTAAGTTCGAAATGGGTACCCCTGATGAAGATAGGGGATATGGCACTGATGAAGAGGAAGGATTAGGAGAAGAAAATTGGGATCCTGGCGGGTTAGATGAGAAGTGGTGTAGTCAAGAGGGGATAGTCTACATCTCCAGGAGATGCATTAGGGAGGTTTATGGGCATGATCCTTTCAGTCCATTAGTATCCATGCCAGGATTATGGGCTGATTGTGGGTGTCCAGTATGTCACCCAGAGTGTTACTGCATTGATGCTCTAAGCCCAGTGGACCATGCTGTGCGCAAGCCACCTTGAGAAGGTATGGGGGTACCAGTCATGGGTTCTACAGAAGGGAATAATTCTGGGTGTTACACATCTACGTTAGGATGTATCTGTTATAATGTTTTGAGAAAAGATATGTACTGTAATGTGTATTGTTATGTTTTGCAGTGCTACCTGAAGGAAGGTTCCGCAAATTTAGGTCCCAAGCGAGGACGTTGGGGTTCCACCAGGGGGAGAATGTAGTCATGTCTAAGATTGGTGTACATATCTCTTTCTCATGTTGGCAGTAAACCTGGTAAGTATGCAGGATTGCCAGCATCAATCATGAGGTTTGCCCTCACACCCTGGTGAGGTGTCATATGTCCCCAAAGGAAGTGACAACATGCAGTGTGTTCCCACTTAGGATACAGGGCATGTTTGTTCTCTGGGGGGTGATATAAGACACAGCACTGCCTAAAGTTAGGAGTTCAGTTTCCTGTTGTTGTGCTGCTCAGTTCACTGAGAGGCACGTGAAGGTCTGCAACAATGTTGCAGTGTCTCCTGCTAGCTGTGAGTCAGTGAGCATACGCAGCAGAGTTAGAGGAGCTGAGAGAGACAACGCAGCTCAAGAGAGGAGCTTACAGCAGCCAGAGAAGCTGGGGAATCTCTTTAAGAGTAGAGGTGGAAAGCAGATCTATTAGAGAAGGGACCTTCCTAAGAGAGTGCTACAAAGAGATGAGTGGCTGAGCTGTTATCTGTGAGGGGCAGCTTGCCCATATCAACCATCAATAAAGATGCCCTGTTCGAATATACCTCCACTGTGTGAGTGTGAAGTTACTCAGCAGTGGATGGCACCACCAAGAAGGAGTTCCTCACCAGGACCATCTCCCTGCGGAAGCATAGATCCTGATGAGGTGGAGGCGCTGCACATGAAGTAAGTTGGACTCGCACACACTACCTCAGCTGCCTGTCTGGATGACATCCCCTAATACCATCAAGCGGGAGACTCAGGAGCCCTGTTGCCTACAGGTGCACCACCAGACACGAACACGTAATGGGGACTGGTTAGACTACCCGGGCCAATGTGAGATTGGGGGGGGGAATACCCGTTACATAAGGAACATACGGTGTTACCATAGGTGTGGTGCATTACCTGTTGGCTCACAGGAGGGCTGAGCTTCCGCCACGGGGAACCTGAGACATAACACAATACGATACTATGGATAACCACTTACAATAGGTGCAGCGCCTCCACCTGCGATGGCTCCCACCAGAGGGGGAGTGGTTCCTCGCAGGACAAACAATAATAACATACACGGTGAGGTATAATAACTAAGGACTTTACTAACATGCAATAATATAACCTGTGTCCCTCTCTAGAGGAGACACTAACTGTGACGTCTCGCAGGACGATTCCCCAACACCAAGTGATCCCACCCAGTGTCCAAAGAACCCCTCCCAATGTCCCGTACTCCTACAGAGAGTCAATGGGTGACTGCGCAGTCACTAATTACGCTAAGGGCCCGGTGGTGCAATTATGTATTAGATACCTGCCGAGCACTCCGGTGCTCGGGTCAGCAATCTTCACAAAGGGTCAGACGTGTGATGAATCCGTCTGATCCTCCAAACAAACTCCGGCACATGCGGACTGCGAGGGCGGTCCCACTCTGGAATCGTCTCTGTGGACCCCAACGTGGGTCCAACCGCTTCCACAGGAACAGCAGCAGCCGCTGTGTCCCTATCTATCTAAGTGGTACTAACGTGACAGGAACCCTAACCTAGGGCCTGTCCCTGTAGTACAGCAACCTGTAGTGGCTTGGGGAACTCCTATGGGCCTGCAGGGGTTATGGCCTGTCCCACTCCCCTAACTACCCAAGTCCCTTCAGCCTCACTGGATGCTGCAGCCAACGTGCTGCGCAACAAGGTGCCTGCCTGTCAGACCTCACAGCACTAACAGCCGTGACTCTGACAAGGCAGCACTCTATGCTAAGGGCAGCGTCCCTATCTTGGGCCTCCCTAAGCACTTACCCACTAAACTAGTGGGGAGTTGGGGCCTATCTGGGGTGTAGGCACCTATATGGGGCAGGAGCTGCACTCGCTCCCCGCACCCTTCCTTCCCTCACAGCTCCCTGACTCCAACTCTCTATAACCTTCCTTTCCCAGCTCCCACTAATGTAAGTGGCAGGTCCCTAACCTGAGGGCTGCCCCTGGCAACACTCACCTTACTGGGGAGCTGAGCTATCTCAGGCCCTGGGGGTGCTGGCCTAGTACAGGGAGTCCCCGACTCCTGTACCCTACCTCCTTCCCTTGTCTGCTCCTTGCTCTGACTGACAAGCGTGCTCTCTGCCCGCGAAATGTATCCAATTCTGTCCAGGGCAGTCCTGCAGCCCTATTGGCTCCTATGAGGCACCTGGTGCCTCCCTCGCTAGGCACTATGGGAATTGTAGTCCCGGGGCACCTATAATAACATTGGGGCCGCGTGCGCACTTGCCCTGTGCATGCGCGAGTCTTTGGGGGCCGCCTCAACCCTTCCTGCACTTTCCCTACACTCGCGCGACATCTCCCTAGCTCCAGGGACCCTTCCGCGCCTGCGCGATCACTGCGCATGCGCGAGTGGCTTTGTAATGGCGGCGGCCTTACAGACCTGCTCCGGGAGCGCTGGGAGCCCAGCGACGCGATCGCGGCCTTGGCAACCGGCCGCACGCTTCCCCGGCAACCCCCAAGCAGGAGCCTGACCGCCCTCACCCCTGCGATACGCCGACGGGGCCGCCATTGAACTCGGCGGCACCCGCGATCGGCAGCTAGGTGAGGGGGGTACTGACAGGCTGGGGAGACCTGGCTACACATACAAATAAGTACAAGCAGATACAGAAGGTAATTAGGGGCCTGCTCATGAGAGCTTACACTCCAGAGCGGGGTCTCAAACTCAGTCCTGCAGGGCCACCAACAGGCCAGGTTTTTTCGAGATTCCTGCTTCAGCACAGGTAGCTCAATCAGTGGCTTAGTCTTTACAATATTTTAATTTGTAAGCTGTCCTAGAGTTTCTATGCCTATCACCACCCAGAGGTATACTCCGTGCCACAATGAACAGCCACTTTACCTTTTGTTTTAACATTGCCCCTTATTCCCTCTAGAGCAGGAGTCTCAAACTCAGTCCTCAAGGGCCACCAACAGGCCATGTTTTATGGATATCCCTGCTTCAGCACAGGTGGTTCAATCATTGGCTCAGTCTTTGACTGGTGTAGCCCTGGTAAGAAATGGGGCTATAGTTCTATCCTCCTCCTGGTATAATCCATGCTAAGGGCAGGTTACCAGGAGTTATAATGGGTTTCCCCCACTTCAAGCACTTGCCCTGAATGGTGGAGGTAGGTCACCTGACCCGGTGTCCAATCAAGAGACACAGGGGCGGTGCCTGCTGATATCATAAAGAGCAGTGCATTTCCTATTTAGAGTGAGAGTTCAGACAGTGGAGAGAGAGAGTCAGAGTTAGTGTTAGGGAGCAGAGGAGTGAGCAGCTTATGAGTAGAGCTGATAGAATATAGATAGGTGGACCAAATACCTCCTACCCTGCTTAGGGGGTAGGGGAAGAGGTAGCCCCACTCTGGATGGCCCTTGGATCCAGAGTAGAGGCAGGGACCATCACTAAGGAGAACATTTGGTGGCATTGTAAACCAACTGTACCTGTCTGCTGCTGCTGCTGCTGCTGCTGCGGGAGACTGAATAAAGGAGTCTGCTGTTTAAAGAGAACCTTGTGTGAGACTAGAATCTCTCATCCCTGGGAGGGAGATTTCTGTGGTAGGGATTCCACCCCGCATCCCTAGGGCTTACTACAGATGGAGGCGCTGCACCATTGAAGGAGAACGAAGGCATCCACCCCAGTAACCTGTTCTGTTGTCCCCCATGTCATCACGGGAGACTCAGGCTCTCCTGTTGCCAGCAGGTATGCACAACACAGAGACATGTAACCAGACCATAGAACAACTTAGGGGGTCCAATCTGCGACCAGGTGGGGGTCCATGGGTTATAGTTGGAGGCGCTGCTGAGATGAACAGGACAGGTTTTCAGCGAAGCAGAGCTGAAAGTAGTATGTACACTTTCAAAGCAAGTGCTGCATTTTTGGAGACTAGGGGTAGTCAGGAGAGAGAGTCCTCTCGCACAGTACACCCTAGGTGCCCTAAGAGGGTGATGTAAATTTGGGTACAAGTGGCTATAGCTGTTCTAGTCGCCTTGAGGCAGATAGTGTAGGATTCCTGTGGGGGTAGCCTGTTAACAGAGGTCAGGGACTTCAGCATAGGGTCTACGCTATGAGTGGCCAAAAGTAGGTTGACGCCCAGTACTTAGGAAATGCCAAGTACACTAGCCAGTATCCAGAAAACACACCACAGAGTGCTTGTAATGAACTGTCAGCGAGTGCAGTGTACAAGGAGAGAGTTATGCCTAACCTGGGGTATGTCATGCGTTATATTAATTGGTTAGAGCACAATTAAGTGTAGTAAGTGTCTAGGAACGAGTTGCAACATAGGCACTGAGAGTAGCGCTATCGTGGACTTAGAGGACTCACTAAAGATGGCGGCGAGAGATACATGTGCTCTGCGGGGCATGGAGGAGGTTAAAATGGCGACTGCTGCGCCATTCTCTGCAACGCGGGTTGCAGCCGATCCAAAATCGCGACTCCCGCCAAGCCTAGATCGCACACGTGCTGCGTGCAAGCAGGCTGCACGAGCAATGTGGCGAGAGATGTGCAAGGGTTTGGTGCCAAAACCAGAACCCCAGCTAAAAGAACGGAGCGGCGTGAAAGCTGTAGCCGCACCCACCTGTGCAGTGACTGGCCAAAGGACGAAGCCACGGCACACAAAGAGAGAGAGTGCCCCTCCTCTACTTTCCACCAGAGGGAGGAGGCATGCCGAGAACCAATCCAAACAGTCCTCCCCAGTGGAAGGAGGGACAGGAAGTGAGGCCGAGGAACTTCATTTCTGCTTGACTGGTGAAGGAGAAGGAGCTAAGTGTGAAACCAGTAAGCTGAGCGAATTAACCCCTGCGCAAAAGATGGCTGACTAAAGCGTGACGACTTATCAGCTTCCAGGAGGCCTCCTAGTTGTGGAGGTTGATGGCCGCGAATATCTGCGGTGCCTGTGCGTCCAATGCAGGTCACCCGGATCGGCCCCAAGTACTACGGCATGGTGCCAACAGTGTGGCACGTTCTACCTCTGGCCTATCGAGCCATGCCCTACAATAGTGACCCCGTGAGATTAATATTCAAGTCCTGAAAAACTAGAATTTAATGGGTATCGCAGAATGATGTAACATTATTTACATTAGTACAGTCCAACAAATCCCACTTAAACACTACACCATATAAACCTGAGCATGGAAGGCTGTAAGACCACATTTTATTTCTAACACCTTTATTGGGAGACAGCAGTAACACACAGAATCCACCATATTCTGTGTCACATGGGGGACAAGCTCCAGGGATACGCAGAGGAATAGTAAAATCTCACACTTACAGTAGTACACATTGGAATCAAAATTATTATCAAGAGATGGATGTTTTCAGTGAAAAGAAGGTCTGGGTGATGTTAGTGTATAGGTTGACCTGACTGCGTGTCCAAAATATCTGTACCCAAGCCAAAAAATAGAGTATGTTTAATAAAAATAGATTATAGATCAGAAGTGGTTGGAGAACTTTAAGTACTGTACTTCATGAACTTTTAAAAATGTGTTCATGACTTGTAGCTTTGCTTGTGATTAATGCTGTCATCAGGCACATTTTGGGTACGAGTTTTCAATTGTTGGAAATTAAGTCAGTTACTTGCATAGCAATCTGAATCGGAATTAAACACTCACAGCACAATACAGAATACCAAACCTATTCAAGCCTAAGAGGATGCTTTTATTTACAATAAATGATCAAAGTACAACTGTGGCACGAACACTCCTGTTCATTGTGATGATGGCCCCTGTAAGGAACTCGACATTTTTGTAATTATGGAGATTAAGATCTAATTATTATTTTTCAAACTGTTTCACTTTGATCATTATCGGTTTAGATTTTAAATGGGGAATTTATCAACTTAAAAAAACCAAAACCTACAAGAGAGCATCTGTTTTATTATATTCAAATTCGTATCTGTAGATAATATTTATTTTATGCCTTGATTTTTAGCAATTTAATCTACTTGCACCCTTAAGGTTTAACTCCAATACACTCCAATACTGTGTGTCGTCCACATTTTTCTAAAAATAGTGTAATCCTGCTTCCTTTCACTAGCAAGCTGTTACTATGTGCTGTGTTACCTGCTGGCTCACAGGGCCTAAGCCTCTGCCACGGAGAGAGCGTGCAATATATATGTCAGGTGCAGCGCCTCCACCTGCGACAGATCCCGCCAAAGGGGGAGTTAGTCTTCGCAGGACGTATATACAAGAATTACCCTTACACAACCAAGTTCTAAAACCAATCTCTTTTACTGATAAGTCAAACTCACGATACATTACATGCCATGACATTCCGGTATGCCGGTTCACATAATATAAACGCCACGGCGGACGTCACCATCACTTGCGCCTCGGCGGATGCCAACAATAACTTGCGCCTCGGCGGACGCCAACAACAACTTCCCCCAATCCCGCCACTGGGTGATCCCACCCCGTGTCCAAGTATGCTACTCAGTTCGCCTGCTCACAACAGGCCTTATGTGTGTGTATGGGTGACTGCGCAGCCACTATGTCTCGGGTGAATGAAAGTTACAATTGGTGCACTTGCTGAAATACCTGCCTAGCATTCCGGTGCTCGGGACTGCCACGATCTTTGAAAAGGGTCTCTGTGTTGACAAACTCCTTCCCTCGCTAGGGTCCAGGGCGCTCCCTCTCGGACTCTGGCAACTCCAAAGGGGTCTGAGCCCAGACCTCCCTCTCGATAGAATAGTCCCGGGCAAAACTAACAGTACGGGGGTAAGACCGTTACTAAGGCGGTCCCTAGCTCAGCTTGTCTCTAAGGTGACTCAGGGCTAGCTGGGCCTGGGGCACCTGGCCTGCGCCTGGGGGTACAACCTCCCCGCGCAGTATCTCTTTCTCCTCGTCTCTCCAAATAGTTCTGCCGCCACGTGCGCGCAACCACTGCCTATATCTCTGGCAACTCCTCCGCCCATAGGCTAAACGCTCTCACCTGACCCTCCCCGTAGGGCTGCTGGGTCAAGGGACTGCTCTTCTCCCGCCAAATGCACTCTCCTCCTTCGCGGGCTTTTGCAACTACTCTTTGCAAGCGCAACCTCCCATTCCTTGGGGTGAATCAGGGGTCACGGTTACAATAGCTTTATTTCTTCCAAAATTGACTGATAACTATTTTATCAGGTAAAAGATATAGTAAACCTTCTTGCCCAAATCTTAAGGATTTTACATCAGCTAGACTATTTACATGTCTGTGCTCAGTGTTTCATAACTTGTCAGGGTGCTGGATCCTGCCTTACTTCAAAACGAGAACGCTACAAAAAACAAACACTTCTTCCACTGTATCATTGAAGAAAATCTCGCTAGTTCCATATAGTGTGTCAGACAATACCTTCAGCCATCGCCTCTCTTCCTTGGAGAACAATCCAGACAATTGCGTCCCTCAAATGTTGCCACATCATTTCGGTTGTACACACAACTCTGTAATCTCCCACATCTCCTGTAGAATGCTCACAGCTTCAGAGCTGCATACAAAATGCTCAGTCCACATGTTGCTACGTAAGACTATCACAGCCTAGCTAGCTACATACAAACACATGCTACTTGTCAATTATCCAGAGACAAACACATTTTTATTTCCCATTCATTTGTTTTTTTTTAAATGTTAGATCTGGGATATATCTGCAAACTCCCTCTTAATCAAGATGAATTTAAAAAAAAGGATATGCCTGGCTCCCCAAATGTAAAATGTCCTTTATCCCTTGTATAATCAGTCCAGCATAAAAGATCTCAGCATTCTGTTTTACACATTAAAAGAAACATCTATTCTGAAGATAAATACTCACATACAAAAAAAGTACAAAAATGGCAGTGATGTCAAATAAGTTATAATATCGTCAATGATGGTTGTACAGTATAATGATTTTTTTCCTCGTTGTAAACATAGTTACATAGTAGATGGGGTTGAAAAAAGGCATGCGTCCATCAAGTTCAACCTAAGCTACATTTCGACAATAGATACTTTATCCTATATCTATACTTACTTATTGATCCAGAGGAAGGCAAACAAAAAACCCCAGTGTCATATCATCCAATGATATCTCATAAGGGAAAAAATAAATTCCTTCTCGACTCCAAGAATTGGCAATCAGATTACTCCCTGGATCAACATTCTTACCATGTTTACTTATTTGGTATATCCCTGTTTACCTTACCTTTCTAAAAAGATGTCCAACATTTTTTTGAACAAATCTATTTTATCTGCCATCACAGTCTCCATGGGTAATGAATTCCACATTTTAACTGACCTTACTGTAAAAAACCCTTTCCTTTGTTGCTTGTGAAATCTCCTTTACTCCATCTTAAAGGGATGACCCTGAGTCCTTTGTACTGCCCGTGAGATGAATAGTTCATTTGAAAGCTCCTTGTACTGTCCCCGAATATATTTGTATATAGTTATCATATCCCCTCTTAGACGCCTCTTTCTAATGTAAATAAATCTAATTTAGCTACAGCACCGACAGCTTTTATTCTAACACTTCCCGCACGGCAGGATGCGTGCGGGAAGCGTGGTGACGCGGCTTGTTGCGGCGTCACTGTGACGTCACAGTCATGGGCGCGCCCGGCGTCCCCGGCTTCCCCGACACCCCTGGAGTTTAAAGTGAGGTAAGCGGGGGTGCGGGGAAGCAGAGGGGCAGAGCAGGAGCCGGGTTCGGGGTCGGGAAGGGGGGATGAAATGCGCGCGAAGTGGAGGGGGTGCGCGGAGGAACACGCGGCGGCGCGCGGTCTAGACCGCGCGCCAGCTGGAGTAGATCCCGGAGTGCCGCCGGTAAAAGTAGTAATAAAAGCTGCCGCTACTGTAGCCTCTGCTCATAAGTCAGATTGTCCATCCCCTTTATTAATTTGGTGGCTCTTCTCTGCACTCTCTCTAGTTCCAGAATGTCTTTTCTAAGGAGTGGTGCCCAAAATTGTACTCCATACTCAAGGTGAGGTCTTACTAAGGCTTTGTAAAGGGGCATAATTATGTTTACTTCCCTTCCTTCCATTGCCCGTTTAATGCAAGATAAGATCTTGTTTGCCTTTGCAGCTACTGGATCACTTTGGGCACTATTGCTAAGCCTGCTGTCTACAAGCACGCCTAAATCCTTCTCCATCAAGGATTCATCTAATTTATCCCCATTTAATTTGTAAATTGCCAGTTTATTCTTGCATCCAAAATCCATAACCTTATATTTATCTGTATTAAACCTCATCTGCTATTTACCTGCCCAAGTTTCCAGTCTATCCAAGTCTTGCTGGAGAGAAATTACTTCCTGCTCTGATTCTAGAACCTTACACAATTTAGTGTCATCAGCAAACACGGAGACTTTGCTCTCGGTGCCAAACTCAAGGTCATTAATAAACAAGTTAATCTTCTCTCCCGATGTTAACATATCGGATAAGGAACTGCCCATCCCCCATACAAGGGAAATAATTTATATTATCAGTTTTGCTTACCTTAGCATATCATCAGTTGTCAATGGCCACTCAAATGTTACCCACAGGGCCCTTCCCCAGACATCTCAAGACAGCCGTATGCCTCCCTGTTTATCCATAGATTCTGCTTGTTAGATTAAGTTAGCCACACCCCTTTTACTTCAAATACTTCACTTGTCATGCGCTCTACAGAGACTATTAATTCACCACTAGAATAATATCATGTGTGCCATGTAATCTGTATTAGAAAACAATTGTTATATATCAGAATATCACATGTGTGACATCCTGATTTTACACACATTACAATATACACAACCTCTTTACAATATAATAATGTAACTGAACAACAATTCTTACAGTTTAGAAGTTAGAAAATGTTGGGACATGCTCAGTCTTGAAAAATATTTGAATATTGAAAGAATTT
This sequence comes from Ascaphus truei, assembly GCF_040206685.1. Taxonomy (NCBI): domain Eukaryota; kingdom Metazoa; phylum Chordata; class Amphibia; order Anura; family Ascaphidae; genus Ascaphus; species Ascaphus truei. The sequence goes on from NC_134484.1 coordinate 448,735,833, forward strand.
CGATAAGACTTAGAATAATGAAACAACCTACCTTTCAACTAGAGCAGGGTTTCCCAAACTTTTTTTTTCCGTGACCCGGTTATTTTTTAACTTCTCCTTCGTGACCCACTAAAATTTTTATCGCCTATACTGGCCTATATGGCCTGCACAGACACACACACAGCCACTGATACACACACACACAGCCACTGATACACACACACACAGCCACTGACAGACACGCAGCCACTGACACACGCAGCCACTGACACACACACTGATACATCCACACAGCCTCTGATACACACACACGCAGCCACTGACACACACACGCAGCCACTGACACACACACGCAGCCACTGACACACACACGCAGCCACACAGATACACACACACACTGATACACACACACACTGATACAGATACACACACACACACACTCGCTCTCCCCTATACCCACACACACTCGCTCTCCCCTATACCCACACAGACACAAACAGTGAATTACAGGCAACGACGGATGTGAGTGACTGGAGAGGGGGCCAGGGGCACTTGGGTGGGAGGGAGAGAAGGGGCCAGGGGCACTTGGGTGGCAGGGAGGGGGCCAGGGGAACTTGAGTGGGAGGGAGGGGGCCAGGGGCACTTGGGTGGGAGGGAGGGGGCCAGGGGCACTTAGGTGGGAGGGAGGGGACCAGGGGCACTTGGGTGGGTGGGAGGAAGGGAGGGGACCAGGGGCACTTGGGTGGGTGGGAGGGAAGGAGGGGACCAGGGGCACTTGGGTGGGTGGGTGGGAGGGAGGGGACCAGAGCCACTTGGGTGGCTGGGAGGGACTGGACCAGGGGCACTTGGGTGGGTGGGAGGGAGGGGACCAGGGGCACTTGGGTGGGTGGGAGGGAGGGGACTAGGGGCACTTGGGTGGGTGGGAGGGAGGGAGGGGACCAGGGGCACGTGGGTGGGAGGGAGGGAGGGGACCAGGGGCACTTGGGTGGGTGGGAGGGGACCAGGGGCACTTGGGTGGGTGGGTGGGATGGAGGGAGGGGACCAGGGGCACTTGGGTGGGTGGGTGGGAGTGAGGGGACCAGGGGCACTTGGGTGGGTGGGTGGGAGGGAGGGGACCAGGGGCACTTGGGTGGGTGGGAGGGAGGGGACCAGGGGCACTTGGGTGGGTGGGAGGGAGTGGACCAGGGGCACTTGGGTGGGTGGGAGGGAGGGAGGGGACCAGGGGCACTTGGGTGGGTGGGAGATAGGGAGGGGACCAGGGTCACTTGGGTGGGTGGGAGGGAGGGGACCAGGGGCACTTGGGTGGGAGGGAGGGGACCAGGGGCACTTAGGGGACCAGGGGCACTTGGGTGGGTGGGAGGGAGAAGACCAGGGGCACTTGGGTGGGTGGGAGGGAGGGGACCAGGGGCACTTGGGTGGGTGGGAGGGAGGGAGGGAGGGGACCAGTGGCACTTGGGTGGGTGGGAGGGAGGGAGGGGACCAGGGGCACTTGGGTTTGGGGACCAGGGGCACTTGGGTGGGTGGGAGGGAGGGGACCAGGGGCACTTGGGTGGGTGGGAGGGAGGGGACCAGGGGCACTTGGGTGGGCGGGAGGGAGGGGACCAGGGGCACTTGGGTGGGTGGGAGGGGATCAGGGGCACTTGGGTGGGTGGGAGGGAGGGGACCAGGGGCACTTGGGTGGGTGGGAGGGAGGGGACCAGGGGCACTTGGGTGGGTGGGAGGGAGGGAGGGGACCAGGGCACTTGGGAGGGAGGGAGGGGACCAGGGGCACTTGGGTGGGTGGGAGGGAGGGGGCCAGGGGCACTTGGGTGGGTGGGAGGGAGGGGGCCAGGGACACTTGGGTGGGAGGGAGGGAGGGGGCCAGGGGAACTTGGGTGGGAGGGAGGGGGCCAGGGGCACTTGGGTGGGAGGGAGGGAGGGAGGGGGCCAAGGGCACTTGGGTGGGAGGGAGGGGGCCAGGGGCACTTGGGTGGGAGGGAGGGGGCCAGGGGCACTTGGGTGGGAGGGAGGGGGCTAGGGGCACTTGGGTGGGAGGGAGGGGGCCAGGGGCACTTGGGTGGGAGGGAGGGGGCCAGGGATTATTGATTTTTGCATCAAGAAAAGAACTTTAGAAACAATATACACATAAAATGTAATGAAATCAAAGATTGTCTGGAGACATTTGTGGAAAGTGAAGGTTTTGAGGTCAAAGACAACATATTGCGCGGGGGAAGCTGGGTTGGCACGCACGGGGTCGCAACGGCGCTTCACCCACATTGGAAGCGGGGGGAGCAGGCCCACAGGCAGCAGGCTGGACACCCTGCTTGCGCGCCGGGACCGCGGCTCTGTGCATGCGCACGGGGAATCGCCACCATTTTTTTTCTTACTTTTTTTTAAAGAAATCGGGCACGGCCGTGCAGAGGGCCCGGGTGGCCAGGCTCCCTGACTCACGGGGCCCGGGATGCCGACCCCGGCAGACCCCCCCTATTCGCGGCCCTTGCCCGGGAAGAATGTGCACCTAGTGGTACCTACCACAACATGTGGTGCAATATAACAGAACTTCCTTCAGCATCTGTATAGGATTGGTGTATGTGGGAAGGTAACAATCATAAAGGCTACTGTCTGTTACCTTATTTTAGATGCCCCCTGCAAGTGTGGCAAATCTATGGGGCGTGCAGATTGTTGAGAAGTAGATACCAGACAAATTGTATATGAATGATGCACAGCACAGCAGCACAAAAAAAAACGGATGATCATCCACGTGTAACTCACATAAAAAAAAATGGGAGTAGCCGTGGATGATCCACCATTTTTTTTGTGCTGCTGTGCATCATTCGTATACAATACTACTGGAAGAATATTCTCTGAGTGATCCATGGCGCTCCACAAATCTAGGCCAAAGGGACTATACGTTTTCCTCAGCCCCACACAACTCATATTCCAGGTCATATCTTGGTTTCACAAGATATTCTGAAGGGGCCTCCCAAACATCGACAGGGCCTATTACATGGTCAGACCATGCCCCAGTCACACTGATATTAAAGCTCCATTTATACATCTAGGACCGGCCAATGGAGACTTGATGACTCCCTCCTGAACTACTGACTGACCCACACTGACTGACACACACACACACACACTGACTGACTCCCATACACACACTGACTGACACACATACACACACTGACTGACACACATACACACACACACACACACACACACACACACACACACACTGACTCATATACACACATTGACTGACACACACACACACACACACACACTGACTGACACACATATACACACACACACACACACACACACACACACACACACACACACACACACACACACACACACTGACACACATACACACACACACTGACTGACACACACACACACACACACACACACACACACACACACACACACACACTGACTCACACACACACACACTGACTGACACACATACACACTGACTGACACACATACACACACACACTGACGGACACACACACACACACATACACTGACATACACACACACACACTGACTGACACACATACATACACACACACACACATACACACACACTGACACACATACACACACTGACTGACACACATACACACAAGGAATTCACACTTTGTGCAAATAGCTAATACAGGGGATGTGTGCCGAGCACGCGCATTATAAGTCAGCAGGTGCAGACACAAGACAGCACTCAAAGGTAAGTAAGACGTGTATTCAAAAATAAAAATAGCACAAACATGACCAACGTTTTGGTCCTCGTGGGACCTTCCTCAGGGTGGTGCTTGAGACTAATGGCCAGTGGATCCCTTAAATACCCCTAATATCCCCACCAAAATGACTCGACCAGAGAAGCTGTTGGCCGTGCATCAAGTCCCATTATCAGACCCAAAGTCGCTGATGTCACACTATGCCTGTCATCAACACAGCCACATGATCCACAGGGATCAGAGTTGTGTATGCAGTACCGTCAGACCACCACTGAGTTGTGTATGCAGTACCATCAGGCCGCCACTGCGAGGGAAGAAAGTGTCCTCCGTAACCATGGTGCCGTGCTGCTGGAGACTGTGACGCCGTTGTCCATCGAAGAGGACTCAACGGCTTAGCGATACGCATATGCGTGGCCCCATCACCACTTGAGTAGGCGGCATCTCACACAGTGGGGAGAGTGGGAAGGAGATGGCAACAAAAGCTATGTATACATGGTAAAACAAAGACACATTAATAACAGGAGGAAGAGAGGGAGGGAAGGAAAGGCGAGAACATAGAGGGAGAGGGAAGGATAAGTCAAGTAGGGAAAGACTGAGGAAGGAGGGAAGTAGGAAATGGGAAAAGAAACACATACAGCCGAGGGCAATCAGCCCGCCCAAATAAGTAACACACTGTTATTAAAGAAAGGACCCAAGCATGTCCCCATTCCAGAATATCCGGAATAAATTTGGCCTCCACGTATAAGGTGTCCTTCGGGATCTCAAGATCGCTTGGAAGGTGACTTTGAGACTTGATGATCTTCTCAAGATTCTTGAATGTAGCGACCGCGAGGATCTTTGTTTGGGAAGGATAGACTCTGTAGTCTTCTCTGGTCTCTCATCAGAAGAATATTGTCTAGAGAGAGCATCCGCCTTGACATTCTTAGTGCTGGGAATGTAGGACAAAATAAAATTAAACCTGGAGAAAAATAACGACCAGCGGGCTTGGCGGGGACCTAAGCGACGGGCATTCTCGATCTATAAAAGATTCTTGTGGTCCGTGGGAATAGTAAACTGCTCTTTTGACCCCTCCAACAGATGCCTCCATTCCTGAAGGGCCAACTTGACGGCCAAAAGTTCTCTATTGCCCACATCATAGTTCCTCTCAGCTGGGAAAAACTTTTTCGAGAAAAAACCGCAAGAGTGAAGTTTATCCTGGGGAGAAAACATTTAGGATAGGACAGTGCCGGCCCCGCAGTCTGAAGCGTCTACCTCTAGGATGAAGGAAAAATTGGTGTCCGGGTGTCAAAGGATGGGAGCTGAGACAAAAGCTTGTTTCAGTGTTTCGAAAGCTGAGATTGCTTCAGGAGACCAAGACGAAGGATCAGCTCCTTTTTGGGTCAGTGCTGTGATCGGGGCGATGATGGAGGAGAAGTTACGAATAAACTTCCGGTATTAATTGGAAAAGCCTAGGAACCGCTGAATAGACTTGAGGGAGTCGGGTTGTGGCCAGTCTATTACGGCTTTAAGTTTCTCAGGATCCATGGCCAATCCCGTGTTGGAAATAATATATCCCAGAAAAGAGGTGGTAGACTGGTGAAAGAGACATTTCTCCATCTTGGCAAACAAACGGTTCTCCCGGAGGCGGGAGAGTACAAACTTGGTATGGATGATATGGTCCTGTAAATTCTTGGAAAAGATAAGGATGCCCTCCAGATAAACAATAACAAAACAATTAAGGACATCCCGAAAGATGTCGTTGATAAAGTCCTGAAAAACCACCGAGGCGTTGCATAATCCGAAAGGCATCACGAGATATACGTTGTGGCCGCTACGGGTGTTGAAGGCGGTCTTCCATTCGTCGCCCTCCCAGATGCGAATAAGATTATACGCCCCGCGAAGGTCAAGCTTGGAGAACACGTTAGCACCTTGAAGTCTGTCGAATAATTCAGAAATGAGAGGAAGTGGGTAACGGTTCTTCACCGTGATGCGGTTCAATCCCGGTAATCTATACACGGTCTGAGAGTACCGTCCTTTTTCTTGACGAAAAAGAAACCAGCTCCTGCGGGCGAATTGGAGTGCCGAATAAAACCCTGTTTAAGGTTCTCACGGATATATTCGTTCATGGCTTCCGTCTCAGGAAGAGAGAGGGGGTAGGACATGGATTTGGGCAGTGTGTATCCAGGTACCAAGTCTATAGGACAATCGTAAGGTCTGTGAGGGGGTAAAAGTTTGGATTGGATCTTGCAGAAGACATCCAGAAAAGCAGCATACGGAGCGGGCAACCCTCCCCTAGTGTTGGATGCATTGACCAGCAGTCGAGGTGGAAGTACGGCTGTTGGAGACGGCTCCTCCGACCTCGACATCCAAGCAATAGGATCTTGGGATGTCCAGTTAATGAGAGGATTGTGTTTCTGCAACCAAGGAAAGCCAAGAGTGACCGGAGTACCAGGGGCGTGGATTACATCAAAGGCCAAGGTCTCCTTGTGGGAATGAGAGGAAGGGGTGATGGGGCAAGTCTCCAAGGAAATGTATGCCGGGGTGAGCGGACGTTCGTCGATACCGACCAAGGCAAAGGGAGACTTCTTCCTAACGAGGGGAATCTGGTTCTGTTCAGAGAAGGTTTGGTCCATGAAATTTCCTCCCGCGCCAGAATCGATAAATGCCGCAGTGGAGGAACGGAAGGTAGGACCCGAGAGAGAGACAGGAATGGTTAATTTTTTAGGAAGTTCCTTCCTGGAAAGGGGACAAGGAGATTTAGCACCCAGGGAGAGCCCTCTCCTACTCACTGGGTTTGGTCGTTTCCCGGGCGTGGCATTCACGGACCAGATGCTCGGAGGATCCGCAGTAATAACATAATCCACCAGCTTGGCGAGCTTGCTGTATCGGTGTCCGGGAACTCTGGACTCCAAGTTGCATCGGCTCCGGAGCCTCCAAAGCGGGTAACGGGGAGATAACAGGTCCTGTGGTTGGAGAGAATCTATGAAAAGGAGCACGGAAGGGTGTAAATCGTGGAAGCTGGCGTTGGACACGGCGTACCTGTAGGCGCTGATCCACACGATTGGCTTGGGTGATGAGTTCCTCCAGAAGCCCTGGCCTGGGTTGTGAGGCGAGCTCGTCCTTGACGGCGTCCGTTAAGCCTCGCCAGAAGACTGCGACTAAAGCCTCCTGGTCCCATCGTGTCTCCGCTGCTATGGTCTTGAACTCCAAGGTGTACTGGGCCACGAAATGACATACCTGAGAAAGTTCAAGCAAAGAGTCAGAGGCAGTTTCTTGGCGTGCGGGGGTATCGAAGACCTGTCGAAAGTCGCGTCTAAAGGCCGCGTAGTCGCTGGTGATATCGGGACGTAGTTCCCAAATCGGGGAGGCCCATGCCAGTGCTTTCCCTGTAAGGAGGATGTATACATATGCCACTTTCTTGCGACCAGTGGAATATTGCTGAGGAGCCATCTCAAACTGAATCCCGCACTGATTAAGAAAACCGTGACAGGCTTGCGGATCCCCCACATACGGTTTAGATGCCGGGATCTTCGGGCCGGAGGTCGCGGCGGTTACCGGTTCTGGCGACAGTGGCGGTGCGGCCCCAGGTGGTGCCTGAAAAGAAACGTCCTGTACCTATTGAGTGAGGAGAGTCACTTGGTTGATACATGGCCGTCATCATGGTGGCCATGTCAGTCTGGTCTGCGTCTTGTGGGCTCGACATAATGTTACGCCGGTGCTGCCCGCAGACCAGACTCGTCCCTTATACTGAGGTGGGGACGTATATGTGCATGCACCCGCAGCAGAAGGAGCGTGTCCGGAGTGTGGTGTTAGGCGTTGCCAGGCCAGGTGTGAACAGGTGTAGCAATTCTTGCCGGTACCGGAACTGAAGAGGCGAAGTCGTTACCATTAGCCAAGGTCGGGGAGAGAGAGATCCGGAAGGTCGAGGTCCAAGCTGAGGTCGAGGGATGGAAGAAGCTGCAGGGTCAGGAGGGAGCCGGGATCCAGAGCCAGATAAGCACGTCCGCCAAGCCAGGTCACAACATGAATGCACGAAGACAAAGGGAGAGCCAGAATAGACGTCTGTAGCAGAGACTATGTCGAGCGGTGTGAGAGGCAGAACAGGCATTAAGTACTGTGGCTGACCAATGGGTAATGGAGGCTGGCCTGGAGGAGCCCTAGGAGCAGTCCAGGATTGGTTTCCATAATAGGCTGCCAGGTGGTAAGGTTTAGGGTTAACTAGTAACCAGCATGAGGGAGGGGGGCGTGGTTCACTGCAAGAGCAGTGAATAAATTAGCTGGTGCTGGAATGCGTTCCATAACAGCAGGGGATGCGCGCGCAGGAGCAACGGCAGGCACTTGAGCACCAGCCCCGTGCGGGGCAGCGGCAGCCCGACGGGGAGGACGGGGAAGCCCCCCCACCACGGAGGCCGGGCAGAAGTGGCGAGGACGGAGCCACACAGCCGCGTGAGCGGACAGAGGTGAGGTCACACTGCGACCGGCGTGACCCCCGAGTCCTCACACTGACTGCAAGAGGGAATCACCAATATTGTGTCCTCGTCTATAACAGAACAATGGGGGTTTGTTGAAGTGCACACCAATCTTTTTGTCATTGGCGAGTATATGCCAGTGTCTTTGCACGCTTGATTTGATCAGGCCCGAGGCTGTGCTATAAGTACTAGCAACATAAAACCTTTCTGTATCCTGTGATTTAACAGTAGATGTAAGCAACTGCTCACGAGGAATCAGTCTGGCCTTCTTAAGCGCGGTATTGATCTCTCCTCTCGCATAGCCGCGGTCCTGGAATCTAGGCGCCATGTTGAGCAGTGCTGTCACACAATCTTCAACATTGCTGGTCACCCTCCGTACTCTCAGAAACTGGGAATATGGTAACCCCTTCTTCAGTGATGAGGGGTGGTGGCTATTGGCCAGAAGCAGATTGTTTTTGTCCGTTAACTTCTGATGAATCTTGGTCAATAGTCTGTCTGCCTCTCTGTAGACTATAGTGTCCAAAAAGACCACTTCACTGGCCGAATGGGTCATGGTGAAACAAATATTCGAGGGGATTTTATTCAAGTAGTCCAAGAACTGGAAAAGTTCCCCCTCTGTGCCACACCACAACATAAAGATGTCATCAATGTATCTCATATATTTAATAATATGAGTAGTATGGGATGAATCACCAAGAATGTGCGTTTGCTCGTATTGGACCATGTAGAGGTTTGCATACGATGGGGCCATATTGGACCCCATCACTGTGCCCATTAGTTGGACATAGAATTTTGTTTCAAACTTGAAGAAGTTTTTGTGTAACACAATGTCTATCAGAAGGAGGAGGAATTCCACAGGTGGCCCAGTATAGTCATCACAATTCTTTAAATGATCCGCAATGGCCTCCATCCCCTCTGTATGGGCAATATTCGTATACAGGCTTGAAACATCCATTGTTACGAGCAAAACATCATTCAGGTCCACCCTCACTGCCAACAATTTATTAATAAAATCTGTGGTGTCCTTGATGTAGCTGAACATCTTAATGACCATTGGCTGAAAGTAGAAATCGACATACTGGGAGAGGGGGTGTCACAGCGAGCCCCTGGCCGAGATAATAGGTCTTCCAGGTGGCAAGGTGAGAGATTTATGCACCTTGGGTAGTATATATAGGACCGGGGTAATTGGAAATTGTTGTTGAAGAAATGTTCCCGTATCCTCTGTAATCCATCTATTGTCTATTCCCAGTTGTATCACTGAATCAATCTCTCTCTTATAGCCGCGTGTGGGATCTACATTCAACAACATGTAATGTTGAGTCACATCAAGCTGTCTCATAACCTAAGTGCGGTATTGTCCGTAGTCCATGACCACAACGCCTCCTCCCTTATCTGTGGCTCTTATGATAATGTTTTTATTATCGCGTAGTGAATTGAGGGCCTGTTGTTCCTTAGGTGTGAGATTCAAAAAACTTCGTTTGTAATTCTTGACATGTCACTTGGTGTCTGCCTCCACCAGATTGATGAAGGTGGAGATGTTGGAGTTGTGGACCTGTGGGTCAAAGTTACTGGCTGGACGAAACTGCCGTCTGGAATTATCACCTGAGGTCGTTGTTCGGGTGTCAGCAACGTCTTTGGAGAAAAAATCCCTCAAGCGTAAACGTCTATTGAGACGGTATAAATCCACCTCCCAGTTAAAGGGATCTATGGTGTGCGTCGGCACAAAGCTTATTCAGGATCCTGCGTTCTGCTGGTGAAAGTGTGTATCCAGAGATATTGAAAATCACCTCCTCTGCCGGCGACCCCTATCAAGCCCCTGGCTTTTGAATCCCTTGTCGGATACCTTGGGCCCCCCGCCGCCTCTCCGAATAGGTCGCCACCAACGTGTGCCGGAAGGGGTGGCTTCTGTTGGGTCTTTGTAGCTGGACCTAAAAAAGGAACCGTGGAAGTGTTTTCTTGGCCATCGGAATGGTCCGTATCGCTGGTATTATAGGAGCTGCCCGCCGGCGTCCCCCACCTCTGTCTCGCGTAGTTCCTCCGTTGTCCCTGTCTCCCAGACACCGGATCTCCGATGCCCAGCAACCATTTTGGCTTTATTTTTGTTAAATAAATTGTGACCCAGTGTGGTTGTTCATCTGAGGTTTTATTTACCTAATTTTAAGACCTGCTAAGGAACAGATGATTGTTATTATGTCCTGAAATGTAAAACCATTAAATTTAAAGAGGGTGTACTTTCTTTTTCACACAACTGTAGGTTGTGTCTTAACTATTTAGCCTTGTCATAGAGGAAGCCAACGTTGGTCAATTCAAAACAATAGATAATGCCAAATAATTTTCTGGTACCTGGCATTTGGCAAGTCCAGTAACTAACACCAGTTATAGCCATGACTTTAAAAAAATGTGTTAACCAATGCATTATTTCCTGCTTTAACTGTAACGGACTGCTGACATTATGAGTTGTGGTGGTCCCCTCCACAATTTTGCACATCATTAGCATTAGATGCCCATTAAAGTTAACGACAAGCCGTTGTTACTTAAACATGTCAATTAATACATTGTCAATGAGTTTTGAGGATACCCGTTAGCACTTAATGATACATTACCACAAATTAACGGATCGTTAAGTATTTAACTGACCTCTGAGGAAGTACCCCTTGTTCCCCGAAAAGGGAATCCCCAAGGATTACCCCCACTTGATAGTAAGCTTCACAGCTTTCTCTTTTTCTTGATCTCCCCACTGTCTCCCCTATTCTCTTGTGATATTTATGTTTAACATATTAATCACAGAATGCCAGTTATCGTCTTACTGCTTCATCTTTAATATCGCTTTTGATCACAATATTGTCATTTGAACTAAGATGACAGAGATAATTATTTTCTAGCTCTGTAAGATTACTCTTTTTATTATAGAACAAACAAATCTAACACCATCCATGAATAAAACCAAATCAATAATTACCTATTTTGACAAGTGAGAATAAAAACTGACTCACTTATCTCTCATGTATAACATTTACATGTTTTCCCTTTTGTATATCTGGGCAGGTATCAAATTAGCTCTTCACTGTTACATTTCACAGATCTTTAAAACAAAAAACATCCATTTCAGATCAAGGCATGTTTGTCAAAAGAAACAGAAGAGAAATGTTAAGCATATAATTAGTGTATGAATTCCTTATCAACTGTAAACTTACTTACTGTATGTAGTGTAAGAAATACAGTTCAGTGATATTATTATATTGTAATTTGTATGAATCCAGTGTGAAGACAATATGCCAAGTACTGTATACAGTATATTTAGAACGGTTCTTTTCCATGCATATTATATTGCATATGATAATCTAATTTAGAAATTGGTATCTTCTGATAGATTCAGTTACATTGTGATGGTATTTAGTTATAGTGCAGATGTGCTAAACTCTGTGTAGAGAAGCCTATGGGTGACATTTGAGAGACTATAGACAACTATGGTTAGAGCTGATGCAACCGGAAAAGGCTATGGCGTCAGGTTGTATTAATAAGGAGTTCTGAGATCTTTCCAGAAATTTAGGTTATTCTCTGTATGGAGGCTTATCAGATTACATCAGTTTGGCTGTAGGACTTTATCTGGTAATATAAATAGTGATAGCAAGAGCTAACTAAGGAATATTATCTGGATAAATATCTATTTGGGGGTATCTAGTGAGAGAGAACAGAAGGATTACAGTAGGAGGAGGACAGAGGGATTACACCAGAAGGATGTGAAAGAGTTAACAACGAGATGAAGCAGAGAAGCTTCAACATCATGATACTAATATCAAATACAAGGATTCCACTCAGAAAAAGTAAACTATGCAACCATTTTTAAGAATATTATGACTTATTTGGAACGTTACCGACATTTTGTACTATTTTGTATGTGAGCATTTATCTTCAAATAAACTTTTCTATGATGAGACCAGAATGCTGAGTACTGTGGTGCTGGGTTAATCGAAGAAAGAGAAATAAGGATATTTTACATGCTGCAAAAATAATTATCATTTAGATTGTCCCATGCTTTTATTGTTTTCAATTTGTATCTAGAAGATACAAACCATTGTAACCATTTGTAACCATTTAGAAAGAACATGCATGTGCATGTAGTATAATCTATGTGATGGAACGTTATTTCATTTAATTATTGTCCTTATGTTACTTTCATATAGACTACCATCCTCTTCTGTTGTCAGTACAGCTTATTATGAGAAAAAAAGATTGACTAGTATTGCTGATTTGCAAGTTATCTGCATTTGTCTAACTTTCCTAAAGTAAATTTAAAAAAGCTTTTGAAATTAAACGTTTTTGGAAAATACAGTCGTCACATTTGGTACTCTGTACAGACCACAATGACATGGCTCGGACATGGGTCGATAGTGTGACGGTGCTCGTCTCCAATCAGGAAGCGGACCCGCAGGGCTGATGTAGGGATGCAGAATAACCGAGCAGAGCCAAGGGACAGAGTCCTGTTAGAGTATCCATAGTCGGTAAGCAGGCAGAGGTCAGGGCTGGCGGCAGTGGTGCAAAGTCCAGGCGACAGGCAAAAGGTCAGGGCAGGCAGAAAGCAGCGAGGTCGGGGTCACGGTCTGGGGTTAGCAACAAAGGAATCCAAATAGGCAACAGGGAAAGGCGTACAGTGAAGACCGACTGGAGCTGCAAAACTTAGAATTTTGCTTGGCGACTCGCACTGGGAACTGCAGCCTTATATAGCAGGCTGCCAGTAACCAAAATCGCTGAACTGAGGAGAAAGGGCAGGCAACCTGGAAAACCCGAACTGGCAGCAAAACCCGACACGGATCGGGCAGAATCCTTAAAAATTGCAACTAAACAATGCTATATAAGACTTCTTCTAGCCCTACAGTGTCTGTCAGTGCTGACAGATGTCTCATGGAATGGCCACACTTGTAGAATAAAACAGCTTGAGTCATATTTACTAATCAATCCATGAGACAAGCACAAGATTGTTTAATAAATATGGGCAAAGATGTCTACAGGAACTATGTGCAACCAGAAAAGAAAGCAGGGTGGAAAACAAAGTCTGTCTTTAGTATGCTGTTGATGTGTGCTGTGAGGTGTTCTATTAGAGAGCTACTCTACATTCATGTGTAGCCCCTTGCTAAAACCAGGCCTGGTTTTATGCATGAAGGCTATATTCTATGCTGGCAGTGTGGGGGTTAAACCCATTGCTCTAAGGCTGCGTCCATACAGGGGCAGACCGCGCTGAACGATCAGACTGCCTAAAGGCAGTGATCTTGTGTATACAGCGTGCGGGCGTACGCGCGCAGAAGCGGAAGTCAAAACTGATTTCTCGCGCGATAGGGCGGTTACATGAGCGGTTCGCCCAATGGGGGTGAACCAGCTCCATGATGTCACTGGCCCGCCCATAGACATGCCTCCACACGGCTGTACCCTACAGTGGCGGCCGATCTGAGTCTAAGTCGGCTAGATCCGCGGCTCTCAGATTATCCCGGTTATGTGCGTTTTTTTGTCGTTTTCGCCCGAAGTGAACTGCGTTATTTTCGCACTCGTGATATTAGCATTTTATTCTCGCTGTCTGCAATACTGCAATGCCGTGTAAAAACTCAGGGGGCGTTTGTGAGCTGTTGTCTTGGAAGTCTAATACCTTCGCGGTTCAACCTACGTCAGTACACAGTCTGTGTGTGCGCGCGCAGTAATTGTAAATTTGCATATTTAAAGTATACATGCATTTGCAGTGCTGTGCTGCTGTACAGTATGTCTCAATTAAAAATTGTTGAAACGCATAGGCGTGTACAGTACTGTAACAGTGTCACATTTCTGCATATACAGCGCTCTCCCCTCGCTCAGTATAATTAAGTGCACTGCAGGGTATTTCAACTTCTTATCTTCTATGCAATGCAGTACATCTCTCCCACACCATTCCTTTGAACGTGTGTCTGGTTTCAATCACATTCCTGCTTGACAGCAGGAATTTACTGCGCATGCGCCTGTAACTTCGCCCACCACTGCTTGCTTGCCTGAGTGAGTGACCAAAAAAAATGAAAAAAAAAAAAATTATTGTAATTTTTTTTTCTTCACAAGCCTGCAAAAACCATCTTACTGTATTACAATATTCAATCTGTGCTGTAGCTTTTGACTGTGACCCTGTGCATTTGGCTGCACATGGTTGATTTGTGTGCTTTTTACGTACTGTATTTGGGGGTGTATTATTATGATGAACTGCCTTTTGAAATTAAAGTATGTCTTTAGCTTTGAACTTCATGCAGCTGTACCTGTAGCCCCCTCCCCCACGAACGCTAGCTCAAGGATTTGAAATTCCACGGAGTCGTTAATTTTCTGAATCTTGCCATTGTGTTCTTAAACCATCCATAGCCGAGCTACAAAGCCTCAGTGCGCCTGTGTGTAATCCTTTTTGAGATGGGAGCTGCTTACTGCGCATGAGTCACCCACCCCCCCTCTCCACAGAGTCGTTAATTTACTGAATCTTGCCATTGTGTTGTTAATCCGTCCATAGCCGAGCTACAAAGCCTCAGTGCGCCTGCGTGTAATCCTTTTTGAGATGGGAGCTGCTTACTGCACATGAGTCACCCAACCCCCCCTCTCCACAGAGTCATTAATTTACTGAATCTTGCCATTGTGTTCTGAATCCGTCCATAGCCGAGCTACAAAGCCTCACTGCGCCTGCGTGTAATTTTCTTTGAGATGGGAATTTTGAGGCTTTGTTTACGGCAACGCTTTGAAAAATCCCTTCTCGAATTTGATTTGCACAGAGCATCACCTCTCTATGCGCCTGTGTGTAATCCTCTTTCGGATGGGAGCTAGTTTATTCCTGCTCATGCGCCTGTAACTTCACCCACCACTGCTTGCTTGAGTGCCCCCCCAAAAAAAATTTAATTATGATTTTTTAACTGTTATTTTATCCACAAGCCTGCAAAAACAATCTTGATATTACGATATTAAATTTGTGTGTTTGCCTGCACATGGTTGATTTGTGTGCTTTTTATGTACTGTATTTGGGGGGTGTAGGGATCAAATTACAGTATTATGATGAACTGCCTTTTGAAATTACTGTACTCTACAGTACAGTATGTTATTTTTTTGAACTGCTGCATGACTAATCCTTCATCTCTCCCCCACGCACACACAAACTCTTATCGACAGACACCTCCACAGAGTCATTAATTTTCTGAAGTTAGTTAGTCATTGTGTTTTTAATCCGTCCCTAGCTGAGCGTCAATCGCCTCACTGCGCCTGCGTGTACTCTAATCCTTTTAGAGATGTGAGCTTGCTGCTTACTGCGCATGAGTCACCCAACCCCCTCTCTCCACAGAGTCGTTAATTTTCTGAATATTGCCATTGTGTTCTTAATCCGTCCATAGCCGAGCTACAAAGCCTCAGTGCGCCTGCGTGTAATCACCCCCGCCCCCCAACCCTTTGAGGCTTTGTTTACGGTAACGCTTTGGAAAATCCCTTCTCGATTTTGAAATGTAAATCCGATTTGCACAGCATTGTGAGAATTGAGAGTTAAAAAAAACATTAACTGATTCATGTAGTTTTGTCATTCATTCTTATTCATTGGTGTACTGTAGGGGTGGGGGGGGAGGTTGTGGTTGTTGTCAATGATTATGATTAGCAGGAATGTGAATAAATATTTATTTTATTTTATCAGGAACCAAAAAATACAAATATAAAAATAATCATGAATAATACATAATGCAGTCTTTATTAAGTTCTTTTGGCAGATTGAAATTGGATAAACATTTACAAAACATTTGTAAAACATGGGGAAACATGAATAATGCACATTTATAAGAATATTATTTAATAATATATACTGTAATGTATAATATATATATATATATATATATATATATATATATATATATATATATATAGTAATATTATTTTTTCCGTCTTATCTTGTTCCTCATTCTGTGTACAGTACAGTAGTTCATTGAGAGAGGAGAGGTTTTGTGTACATCATTACTGCTGTTTATATACTGTACATTTGACTGTACATGTAACAACGTGATTGGTGAAAAAAACTGGCGCTAATTAGGTGCTAGTGATCACTTAAATTACAGTGAATATATATAACACATAGATAGTGATATCAAAGAAAATCGTGACTCAAATAGAGCAATGGTGAAAGTATAATATAAGTTGTAACCCCCTGCTCAGACCCTCTGGAAGGGACTGTCTTGACTGGTCCCAGAAGATCAAACGATGTTTTCTCAACCCAGGGGGAGCATATGGGAGAAAACACAACAAGAAAACACACTAAGTGCAGACTGAAATGTACAGGTGTGAGATGATTGTGATGCTTGGCCTCTAAGTGCTGCCTACTCACAGGATGTAGGTAGGATGAGTATAGTGGCGTGATCAGTAGAATCTGGTGGGTCCCTCTGAGTAAACACGGGAGGTAGCTGGAACTGGGGTATCATTAGCAGGTGTACATGGAAAGATAAAAACAGACCTCCATGGTGCAGATCAATGGTATACAAAAAACTTTATGAAAGGATATAAAATGTGCACTCACAATATTTAAAAACAATATCAGCGTTTTTCACTATATAAGTGATGGGAGGGTAGGGATGGTTGCCTCAGCTCACCGCACCGCCGATATCCTGGATAGTTCTCCTCCGCAGGCTCCCTGCTACACCCAGGCAGTGTGGGGATCTCCAGCTGCGGTCTCTCCGGTGCGCCGCGTCACTTCCGGTCTGCACGATCAGCTCCGTCGCGTCACTTCCGGTTCGGCGGTTGATTGGCAGTTCGCGGGCACCAATCTTCTCACCTCCTGGGCGGGTCCACTCTACGCGTTTTGCCAATGGAATCGCTGGCTTTGTCACACAGCTGGAGATCCCCACACTGCCTGGGTGTAGCAGGGAGCCTGCGGAGGAGAACTATCCAGGATATCGGCGGTGCGGTGAGCTGAGGCAACCATCCCTACCCTCCCATCACTTATATAGTGAAAAACGCTGATATTGTTTTTAAATATTGTGAGTGCACATTTTATATCCTTTCATAAAGTTTTTTGTATACCATTGATCTGCACCATGGAGGTCTGTTTTTATCTTTCCATGTACACCTGCTAATGATACCCCAGTTCCAGCTACCTCCCGTGTTTACTCAGAGGGACCCACCAGATTCTACTGATCACGCCACTATACTCATCCTACCTACATCCTGTGAGTAGGCAGCACTTAGAGGCCAAGCATCACAATCATCTCACACCTGTACATTTCAGTCTGCACTTAGTGTGTTTTCTTGTTGTGTTTTCTCCCATATGCTCCCCCTGGGTTGAGAAAATATCATTTGACTGTACAAACAGATTAGATTGGACACAACACCCCACCTCCCCCCAGGCCACCCTTTTTTCCTGAAACGACAAGAAAACAAAAAATTAGTGCAGTTATGTGCGTACTGTATTATGGCATTGTGTGATGTGTAGTACTACTGTACATGGCTGGTGCTGCTTTCTCTGTAAAGACAAAAATTGAGCAGTTAGTAGGCAGTTACTGTAGTACTGTCAAACTAGTCTATACTGGAACTACTGTATACTCTGACTACTGTAAAATACTATGTACTGTAACCTGGTGCTGCTCTCTCTGTGAAGAAAAAAACTGTAACTACTGAATACTCTGACTATTGGGAAAGAAAAAATCTGTGCCATACTTACCTGTATCATACTGTACTTACAATACTACAGCACAGTACTACTTTCCTGATGCTTCCCCATTACGCGTGATCACAATGGGCAACACAGTGGCAATATGGTCTATATATTTATTGCAGCGTTCCACAGTGAGTACATCGTTCCAAAAACTCAATATGCCTTTCAACAACTCGTCCTTTTTGGAGGGTTTCGCCACTTTCCGGATATGGTCCTTCAGCTGATGCCAGACCATTTCGATCGGATTGAAGTCTGGCGATCTGTCATTGGAAAAAAAGGACAATTAGTTTAAGAGATACAGTACAGTACACAGTAAAAACAGTGGGGGAAAAATGAGACACGGTTATCGCACTTACTCCGCTGGCGTCTTCACCCAGTTGATACCGCGCTCAAGGATATGCGATGTTGACACGGTGTGCTTCGGGTCGTTGTCCTGGTAGAAGCGGTGACCATTCGGGAACTCGCATGTGATGAATTGCACTCATGGACAATGTTGTCTTGGAAGAAAGCTTTATTCATGATTCCTATAGCAAGAAAAGAAAAGTGCTCAAAAAACTGCACAATAGTACAGTACAGTGCATACAGTAAGGCTACACTAGTAAAGTACAGTGCATAAGGCTACATTATATTTCATATATTTTACTTTCAAAGATGACAATGCATCCTGGTCCACGCCTAGAGATGGCACCCCACACATGCAGCTTCACGGGGTGTTTTGGCCGCGCCTTCAAAGATATGCGGCCTTTTTTGTGGAATGCAAAGCTTGCAAATCTCTCCAACGACACAGTAGACTCGTCAGTGAAGATGCAATCCTGGAAAGTTTTCCCACTGTCGATCCATGCCAGGGCCTGGACCACTCTTTTGATTTTGTTTGCGTCCCTTATCATGGGGTACGCTCTGTAATGACAATGAATAAATAATTTTAGCGGTACAGTACAGTTTCCTAAACAACACTTTTACCTCCTGTACTGTCCAGTACTAACCTCACACGTCCATATTTCCATCCAATGCTGCGTCTCATCTTCTTTATGCTGGTCTCGGATACAGTGAGATTGTGATTTTCCTGCAGAGTGTATTTGACCCTTAATGCACTCTTCTCATCATTCTCCTCACTTATTTTGTCCACCAGAACAGTTGTCTCCCTACAATGTAAAGAAAAACATTCCGGTAAGTAAAAATATTAGAGACAGTAGATCAACAGGATACAATATATTATTCTATTAATATACAGCAATATAAAACTGTTGAAATAATATCAATATACAAAATATATATACTGTTGTAATATAAATATACAAAATATATATTCTGTTGTAATATAAATATGAATATACAAAATATATATACAGTTATAATATAAATATAAATATACAAAATATACTGTATACTGTATACTGTTGTAATATAAATATAAATATAAAAATATATACACAGCTGTAATATAAATATACAAAATATACTGTACACTGTTGTAATATAAATATAAAAAATATATATACAGTTGTAATATAAATATAAATATACAAAATATATATATACTGTTATAATATAAATATAAATATATAAAATATATATACTGTTTTAATATAAATATAAATATACAAAATATATATACTGTTGTAATATAAATATGAATATACAAAATATATATACTGTTGTAATATAAATATGAATATACAAATATATATACTGTTGTAATATAAATATAAATATAAAAATATATATACTGTTGTAATATAAATATAAATATACAAAATATATATACTGTTGTAATATAAATCTACAGAAATAACAAAAATATTAGATACAGTACTGTAGATGTACATGACATTTTTGGATCTAAATTTTTTTTTAAAGTGTTATAAATATACTTACGCGTTAGTTACCCTTGGTGCCCTTTTGCGTTCTCTGTTTTTTCCATGTGCATGATAGCTCACGGTGGTTGCTGGCACAACGAGGCCAGAAGTAGCTAACCAGCGTTGGATAGCAGCAATTCGGTGTCCGCTCGTGTACATCTCCTTAATTCGCATGCTGAGATCCTTGGAAATCTTTTTAACAACCATTGCTGCGAGTAGAAAGAAATACAAACACAAGAATGTATATTCGATGTTTAGTCGATGTGTATTCAATGTGCAGTGAATCCACAAAATGGATGGTGTATTTATACGGTAATGACTCACATTAGAGTACGCCCACTTTCAACACCTGTACCTCGCTGCCATGCATAAAAGGTTACACACTTTGCATAGCCCACCACTCGATGATCTTTATCTGAACTTGCCCTTGTCCAGATACTGCATTGTGCCACCTGCTTCCATGGAGCAACCCCGATTCTACGGACACAGGAACCCACTCGACTCTGCTGTGCCTGTCATGCAGAAAAGGCGAAAGGTGGTTGCCGTTTCCACGCCAAGGCAAAAGCGACAGGCTAAGGCCAATAAAGAAAACCTTCTGCTGACCCCAAAGGCTAAGGGTTTTCATAGACATCAGCCTTATTATGTCAAGAAGATATACGGTGATGTACTCTCGACGCAAAACGATTGGCAGCCAACTCATCGAACCCGCAGACCACTTCCTCCCATACGCTTCGACGACTCTGCCGCCGCTGTCCCGGAAATCTTCAGCCCGTCTTCTCCACCCCTCGTCCTGGACGCTGCGGCCGCCCTCCCGGAAACCCACAGGCCATCTTCTCCGGTTCTATCCGACGACGCTGCCGCCTCTGAAATCCACGGGTCACTTTCTCCTTTGCTCTTAGACGACTCTGCTTCTCGCCCGGAAATCCAAAGGTCACTTTCTCCATCCCTCTTCGACGACGCTGCCGCTTCTCCTCTACCGGATATCCACAGGTCACCTCCTCCACCCTTCTTCGACGTCGCTGCCGCTTCTCTGTATACTGTAGGCATGCTCAGAATAAGAGTATTAAAAAAAATAGAAGACACATACTGTACTGTACTGTATGTACTGGCACTGTATACTGTAGAACACACATAATGTATGTACAGTACTGTGATACATGTAGAATAAATGCATAGTTTTTATTTTTTCGTGTTTATTACACAGTATACTGTTTATAAAAAAGTATTGTATACTGTACGGCCGGAAAACATCAGCATACTGTTTCAGGTACAGTATTCTATCCTAATCAATTACAACGGCCACTAAACTGTAGACTCCGGTACGTGGGTTTTTAAATCCGATTCAGCAATGTGCAGGCATTGTTACACAAAGCGATATTATCCATCAAAATCCCTCCATTAGCCGCTTTCTTTTCTGAGGAAAAACAAAAAGAAAAGTTTTACTGTAATGGTCTAAAGAAGTTCCCAGCCAGTCCCACCAATAATTTTCTCGGGGGGCGTCTCCTGTTCACATGCGCATGCGCCTACCGTCGATGTAATGACACGCATATGCGTTTCAAGAAAGTTCCAATGCGCATGCGCCTAGCGTTCCACCAATTGTTCAGTATCTGCAGTACAGTACTGTAGAAGCCGCTCAGCCAATGATATTGCTTACAGGAGAATCGCTTGACTTTTGAATCGCACCGATAGTGATACTGTATTGTCAAAATAAAAAAAACACAGAAAATAATATGGCAACAATACTCACCATAGAATTTCCCATTCAGCTGGCGCCGGCGCCGGTCCACTGCCAGTCCAGTGTTCTTGATCATCCACGTCGATAGTTTGCAGTGGGACTAGTCCACCTGTAGTCAGCTGATTAGGCTGGAAATTGCTTAGGTACATGCAAGCTTGATCGAAACTGCACGCGAAACCCGTCTCAGACTCAGGGTTGTCACTGACGGTGGGACCGTTATTGGAAGCCGGTGCTGGTGCATTGCTTGGCAGCGAATGTCGTTTCTTAGTTGGTTTTAACACGACCCTTCGCCTTTTGCCGTCTGCATGATCATAGATACAGGAAAAAGCCGGTGATACACACCAATACCCTCCAACAAATTGTGGCTCAATACGATAAAAACAGGGATCGCTACATAACCTTTTCCTTATTGCACACTTCCACGTATGAGGAGCTGGAGAAAATTTGTAAAAGTCATAGTTTTCGATAAACTACTGATAAATTTGAACAACTGTTGCCATCTTATCATCTGTTGCATTAATCGCGGCCCATATCAAATACGCGTAACTTCTGTCGGGTTTTTGGAAAATGGGCTGCACTTGAACACTGATGGCGGGCGACGGGTCTCTGGAGAATACTGTAACCGAAACTGGTCTTTGTCTTTCTTTAATATGAAAAGCCTAAATTGATACATTTTTGCAACCTCTTCCTTCAGTCTCAAGGCCAAGTTACAATAGCACACTGTGGTATCTTTTTTAAACGAAACACCAGCAAGTCGACACATTACTAAAGCGCATGCGCATTACAATTCATGAATATCTGCCATCTGGCGGACACGCGAAGAATTGCAACCTACTAAATCCGAACCATTCTCAATAAACGCATCAACCGCGCGTCAACCGCGCATGACCCATGGCTGAGAACGCAAAATGAATGCGGCATGCTCCAGGTGAAGTGCATCGCATTCCAGGAAAAAGCCAGGGAAAAAACGGCGATGTGTTAGACTCAGATGCGCCGCAGCAGTATATGGACACAGCCTAAGGCTGCGCTTATAGTGCCGGCGACGCGACATCGCCTGAAAACACTTATAGTAAGCGCGACGCGACGTAGCGACAGGAGCGACGGCAGCGAAATGAATTCTTGAAGCTGATAAAATTTGATTTTTCAGAGCCTGTCGCCACATGTGACAGCCTCTGAACATACAGTATCAATGGCCAGGTCACCAGCGACGTCGCCGAAAGTTAAATTATAACTTTCGCGTGTGGAGACGGCAACGGGTGATGCCACCCGTCGCGTCGCCATCAAGCGCACTATAAGCGTTGCCTATGAAAGCTAGCTCAGAGCTAGGCTACAATGTTGCAACTTCTTGGCACATGAGGCATGACTCAGAGCTAGGAAGATTCTAGTAGCTCATGTGATCAGTGAGGTGATGCTGTGCAACACTTTGTTTTGCCCAGAGACTTGGGAAGGAAAGGTTCACATAACCAGGGTATATAAATTGGGGAACCGCCCTTTAGGATTAGGTGTGTCCTGGTGTGTCCTGGGGTCCTGAGTGAAGAGAGGCCTGAGAAGGTGAGCTGGGTTAAGTGGGGCCCAGTTGTGCCAGAGTATAAACCCCAGGGAAGGCAAGCAGAGCAGCAAGCCATATCACCAGGCAGGAAGGGGATGCCTTTCCTGTTGCACAGAGCATAGAGGAGGGAGATTCCTAACTGTGGGGTCCTGGAGCTAGGAGACCAAGAGCAGCTACCCTAACGTGGGAGGGACTGAAGGCAGCGTACACGTGGTAGGGGTAGTGTGAGGGCTAGTTCTGATGACCTACAGGGAGCCCAAACCTGTCCTGATTGTTGCTGTTTGTTCATGCTGATCCTGCTGACAATAAACCTCAACCAGTTTGCAAAGTTCCTGGCAGTCTGTGATAAGTTACTGATCTACAAGTTCCTTCAAGGGGTCACCCCGGCCTCTGACAGAGCCCTTGCAGGTGGAGGCGCTGCACCCTATCCTGTGAAAGAGAATATCTACCCTCCAAGCTCCCTGCCCTGCGGAGGTGCAGGCTCCTGGATACCTGCAGGTCAGCATCACGAACACCACACATCCCCTTCTATCTCCCTTAGGGGGAGGCGGGGGAGGGTGTTACACATGGAACACCCAAAAGTTTTTGAACACGGTGAGCAATGGAAATTTATTTTCGAGTAAAAAGTTAGACTTTGACCTTTCCCAGAATGCCATGTTTAGTGTCATAAACCTCTCCTCCCCAGGGCCGTGAGTCAAACAATATTTTTGGGCCAACCCATAGTACAGGAAGGCCCCGCTTCTCGGCGATACGGCGGTACCGAGAAGGGAGCCGCCATTGTTGTGCATGCACAGAATGGGCCGGTCCGATGTCGCGCATGCACAGAATGGGCCGGTCCGGGGTCGCGCATGGGCAGAATGAGGGGCTTTGCCGAAGTTGTGCATGCGTAGTACGGCGCATTGCCGGTCTGCACATGCGCACATAACAAAAATCACCAGATCCGCTTTCCGGCGATTTTCTCTTTGCGGCGGGTCCTTGGAATGGAACCCGCCGCATGACTGAGGACCTGCTGTATATTCAGATCTAAAATAGATGGATTC